>NC_059404.1:3899997-4203102 GCF_905220565.1 Melitaea cinxia
CCTCAGGATTTTCAAGTAGACAAAAAATCAAAAGAGCAAGGATAGACGTTAATTTACAGACTCAACGACAGTTGCCCTATATTGAAATCTCACAGCCACCTTTAAAGTTCTTGATAGATACAGGTGCTAACCAATCGTTTATTAGCCCCGAGGCCGTACAAAATTTTTATCCTAATTATCCTTTAAATTATGACCCCTTCGAAGTTACAAACGTACATGGTATTAGTAGAAATGATTATTCCGTAACACTGCCCTGTTTTAACGAATTCAATGAAGATAATAATATAAAGTTATTCGTTTATCGTTTTCATGATTATTTCGATGGTTTAATAGGGTTAGATTTATTATCTGAGTGGCAAGCTAAAATAGATTTAAAAGATTTCAAATTAATTACACGAAATGCAACAAACTTTATTAAGGTTTACAATTCCCGTAACGTTAATTTATACGAAGATATTATCCCAGGTAGAAGTTCAAAATTAGTAAAAATACCCATTAACGCCCCGGATGGCGAAGTTTTTATTAACGAACAAGTTCTATGTAATTGCATTATTCACGAATGTCTTACAACTGTTACCGGTAGTCGCGGATTTGTAGAAATAGAAAATCCTTCACCTAACGACATCATATTTTCATTAGATCAACCCGCTTACGCTGAGATATTCAATTTTAATTGCAAACCATTAGGAAAATCAAACCGAGTAAATGAAGTATTGTCGCGATTACGTACCGATCATCTTAATGAAGAAGAAAAGGCTAACTTGTTAACACTTTGTGCTCGTTATGCAGATGTGTTTTATATAGATGGGGAGCCATTAACTTTTACTAACAAAATTAAACATCGCATACGAACGAAGGACGAAGTTCCTGTATATACTAAAAGCTATCGATATCCTTTTATTCACCGACAAGAGGTTAGAGACCAAATCTCAAAAATGTTACAACAAGGTATAATTAGACCATCAGACTCTGCATGGAGTTCACCCATATGGGTAGTCCCTAAAAAAATAGATGCATCCGGTAAACAGAAATGGCGTCTTGTAGTCGATTTTCGAAAACTTAATGAAAAAACAATAGACGACAAGTATCCTATACCGAATATTAGCGATGTCCTTGACAAGTTAGGCAAGTGTCAATATTTTACAACCCTTGATCTTGCTAGTGGATTCTATCAGGTCGAAATGGACCCTCAGGATATTTCTAAAACCGCATTTAATGTGGAACATGGCCATTTCGAGTTTCTTCGAATGCCAATGGGTTTAAAAAATTCACCATCTACATTTCAAAGAGTCATGGACAATGTCCTTAAAGGTCTTCAAAATAACATATGTCTAGTTTATTTGGACGATATAATAGTTTACAGTACATCCCTTCAGGAACATATGGAAAACCTAGAAAAAGTTTTTCAACGTCTTAAAGAATCCAACTTTAAAATACAGATGGACAAGTCCGAGTTTTTAAAACTTGAGACCGCCTATCTTGGTCATATTATTAGCGGAGAAGGTGTTAAACCTAATCCTGACAAAATATTAGCTATTGAAAAATACCCTATACCTAGTACACCCAAGGAAATAAAACAATTCTTAGGTCTTCTTGGTTATTACAGAAAATTCATCCCTGACTTTGCCCGTATTACTAAGCCCCTCACGTTATGTTTAAAAAAAGGTAGTAAGGTAGTCCACAGTCAAGAATTTATAGAAGCTTTTAATAAGTGTAAGACTCTTTTAATTAACGACCCCATCCTTCAGTATCCAGACTTTAACAAAGAGTTCAATCTCACCACAGACGCTTCAAATGTAGCCATCGGAGCTGTATTATCTCAGGGACCCATAGGTTCTGACAAGCCTGTTTGTTACGCGTCTCGTACATTAAATGATAGCGAACTCAACTATAGTACAATAGAGAAAGAATTATTAGCAATAGTATGGGCAACGAAATACTTTAGACCTTATTTATTTGGCCGAACATTTAAAATAGTTACTGATCACAGACCATTACAGTGGATGATGAATCTAAAAGAACCTAACTCACGACTAACAAGATGGCGACTTCGACTGAGCGAATACGACTTTACGGTCATATATAAGAAAGGTAAATTTAATACCAACGCAGACGCTCTATCTCGTGTTCAAATTCACATCAGTGAAACTGACGAAATTAAATCGGTAATGGATAGTATTAGAGAGCTTGAGTCAATGATTAATAACCCATCAGAAACACCCCCATCTCAACATAGAAACTCTTCAACTGACACCGTACACACTAGTAATGAACAACCTATATTAGAAGTCCCGATCACTGACGTTCCCCTTAACAAGTTTCACAGACAAATTTACTTTACTGTAGTTAGTGATGTAAAACGACGACCGATTATAACTAAGCCATTTGAAAACCATACGCGGATAGCTATTCAGTTGTCGAAATCTAGTTTAGAAAACGATGTTATCAATTCTATTAATGAATACGTTAACCCGAAAGTTAAAACAGCTATATTGATAGATCCTCCCTTAGAAATGTATTCGATAATACCAATTTTACAAGAAAAGTTTAAAAGCTCCTCTCTTAACCTCGTATTAAGTAAAACTGAGCTCGAAAATGTTAAAGATTATCTTCAACAACAAGACATCATTCAGAATTATCATAACGGTAAAACGAACCACCGTGGTATTAACGAATGTTACCTCGCTCTGTCTAGGAAATATTATTGGCCGAAAATGAGAGAGCAGATCACTAAATACATTAATGAATGTACTATTTGTGGTCAAAGTAAATACGACAGAAATCCCATTAAACCTCAATTTAATATAGTACCCCCTGCTACCAAGCCATTTGAAATTATCCACATGGACCTCTTTACAGTTCAAAACGAAAAATATATCACCTTCATTGATGTCTTTACTAAATACGGTCAAGCGTATCATTTACGAGATGGAACCGCTGTTAGCATCTTACAAGCATTATTACTTTTCAGTACTCACCACGGAATACCTTTCACTATAATAACCGATAACGGTACGGAATTTACTAATCAGCTTTTTTCAGAGTTTATTCGTCTCCATAAGATAATCCATCATAAAACTTTACCTCATAGCCCTAATGATAACGGTAACATTGAACGATTTCATTCGACCCTATTAGAACACATAAGAATTCTTAAGTTACAACACAAAGATGAACCAGTAGTTAGATTAATGCCATACGCTATTATAGCATACAACAGTACTATTCACAGTTTTACAAAGTGTAGACCTTTTGATTTATTGAACGGACATTTCGATCCTAGAGATCCCGTTGACATAGATTTTACCGAACATCTTTTGCAACAATACGCTCAGAATCATAAACAACTAATGAAACAGGTTTATGACATAATTAATGAGTCCTCACTGAGCAATAGAACAGCCTTAATTGAAAATAGAAATAAATCTCGCGAACCAGAAGTAGAATATGTTCCAGGACAACAAGTTTTTATTAAAAATCCCTTTGCTTCTCGTCAGAAAACTGCACCTCGCTACACACAAGACACAGTCTTAGCTGATTTACCAATTCATATATACACATCAAAAAAGCGAGGCCCCGTAGCTAAGTCACGTCTAAAACGCGCCCCTAAAAATAACCGATTGTTGCAGGATTCTGCTACTGCTGACAATACACGTGACGCATCCTCAAACCATAAGACTTGAGAGCTTAGCCGATGGACCTGGACTTTTGCCCTACAAATTAGGACCGACCAGACTAATATCACATTACCACTCCTTTATACAGTATGTAAAATTGACTGATATTGAAGATAAGATAAATTCTGTACAGACACAACTTAACACTTTTAAGACCAGACTGAACAATGAAACTTACATTCTTTACGAGTACCAGATTAATTATCTTACAGACAAGCTAAACAAGGTACTAAGTCAAGTTAAATCTTTAGAACCCATTAGAGTTAAAAGAGGTCTTGTAGATAGTCTTGGATCATTAATAAAAAGTGTTACTGGTAATTTAGACTATCTTGATGCTCAAAAGTATAATGAGGCTATTCAAATATTGCAAAACAACCAGAATAAAATTATTTCCGAATTCAATAGTCATATTAGTCTTAGTAAAGAATGGATGTTACAACATAAAGGTATTTTAGATCAGTTAACTATAAATCAAGAAAAAATTAATAACACATTAGAATTTCTTATAGAAGTAAATACTCGTAGAGACAACAGTTTAGTCCAGTCTGCTCAGTTTGCCCAATTATTAGGAATTATAAGTAATAATGTAGAGGATTTAGTGCTAGAAATAATTAGATTAGAAAATATAATGGCTTTTATTCGTGCCTCCAGCACTCATCATTCTATGATAGATATAGGAGTATTAAAAACGATGTTAGATAAGTTAATAACTATATACAGTAAGGAGCAAATTCCTGATTTAGAATTACGGGAATATTATGACTTAATCAAACCAGGTTCATACTATCATGATAGAACAATAGTTATAGTTTACAAATTTCCTATAATATACATAGACAGGTATAACTTGTACAAACTATCCATCGTTCCAAATGAAAAACAACTAGCCCTTATTCCTCCCTTTCCTTATATAGCAACAAACGAAAAAGCATTCGTGTACATAGAGGCTGAATGCCCGAAGTATAGCAGGATATTATATCTCTGTGACCAAAAAATAAGTCATCAAATTCGTACAGAACCAGACTGCATTCAAGAGCTTATTATCAACCAAAATCTTAAGGAAACCTGCCACTTCACGAAGGTTATGTTGTCTGCTGTAGCAATAGATAAACTGGATGATCAACACTATGTTATTTCATTACCTAAGCCGGAGAAAGTACAGTTAGCCTGTGAGAGAAAAGAATTCAATATACTACAAGGAAGCTATTTGGCCACTATTCCCATGAACTGCCTGTTGCGAACTAAAGAATTCACCGTTATCAACGAAAATGATGAGATAAAAGGCCAGCCGCTGAAGCTATCAAGGATCCCATACAACCAAATTAACCAAACGACTACCTATACCCATACCGGTTCCAAGATGATTAGTCTAGATGATCTTCACAGCATCCAAGATAAATTGTTACTAGAAACCCCTATACAGATTGACAAGACACAATCAATTGTTTTATACCATACAACGATACCATTTTATATCTTAATTTTATGTGTATCAGTAGTTATCGTTGTATTAGTAAGCCGAAAATATAGATGTTGGTCCTTAAAATCAGAAAATGAAGAGAAGCAGCAAACGCCTAAGACACCAGTATATGAAGATATGGATAAAGGCATCAAGAGACGAGATGAACTTCCAGCAACATTTTCTCTGAAGCTGACAAAATAGTTGCTGTTCTGCGGGTGGAGGTGTTAAGTACGGAACCGTACTATCTATCATACAGTACCCTAAGCTCATCCATGAAAATGCCGAGCATGCATTTAATATCCATATTCAATAAACAACGGAAAACCGATGCAGCCCATGTCGCAACGTCCGTCCAGCCACGAGCCGCCGACGCAGCGATTTCGTCATATTTTAAATTTAATTTCATTATTAATTTTTATACAAAATTTTGTCATTCCTAATTCTCGCATCGAATAGGTTTCACATCTCTTAATTGTAATTTTATTTTAATTAATTAAAGTATTTTTTAAGTCATTTTGTTTTTTTTTCGATCCATCGGCTGCAGTAAACGTAATTAGTGTGCGAAAGTGTAAATAAATAAATAAAAATTGTGGTACCTACAAATTTGAAGCTGCTACAGTCAAGAAGATTTCTTTTGTTGTTGTCCTGGGCGTTACGTTTAACGTTGGATCAAAAAATGACTTTCTCTGCACACATAGACCGCATACGAGATAAAAGCTATAAAGCCCTGGGATCTGAGATGCGGGTCTCGAGAGAATTCAATAACATAAATACAATAAAATTGCTTTATTTTTGCTATGTTCGAAATCTCCTGGATTATTGTTCTTCCGTATGGAATCCCTAGTATGTAACATATGTTCAGGTTTTGGAAAAAATTCAACGTAAATTTGTTCAATATTTAAATTTTCGCACTGGACATAGAGATTCGACATATGATACTTCGTGTGCTCATTATAAAATTACCACCTTGGAAGATCGCCGTAACGTGGCGGGTATGATGTTATTACATGACATCTGTTCTAATTCTATTAATTGCATTCAGTTAACATCAGATATGTTACAGTTTTATACTCCTAGCAGACGTACCAGGCACACGAATCTCTTCATGTTCCGCTTTGTGGCTCAAACTATAGCAGGAATTCAATAAGATGTTGACTGCCACGACAGTATAACAAGTTGTTTTCTGAGATTGACCTTTTTTCCACATCTAGAAGTTCCTTTAAAAGGGCTGTAATAGAGAAATTTGCTAGCACGTATGAATAATCTACACAGCCACTTATCCATACCCACACCCACTTCCATACAAATACACAGGCATACACACTCACAAAATTACACATACACATCTACACATTATTAACCATGGATATTTTACATTTTATATATTTGTAATTTTTATTGTAACTGTGTTTTACTACCTCAACTCTGTCTACCTTAACTGTGTAATTTAAATAATGTAAAATCCGAAATTGGCTTTTGTTTGGATGCTCTGTATTGGTTTAAGAGACATAAAATGTAGCTGTGGATTTTTAAACGGTTTTATTTAGCTCACCCCGTTTGTTTTATTTTTTATTATTCTTGGGTCAAATTTAGTAATTCAAATTTCACCCTCTTCCTGTCAACCGATTAATCTGAAATTTTGTATACACTTTGGATTTTGGTGACAATACAATTATGTTTATTCATTATCATTATAAATTCAAGATGGCCGCCGCTACAAAATGGCGGATAATTTATGTTTTATTAATCCCATCAATATGGGTATCAAATGAAAGGGCTCAACAAGCAGAATACAATATACTATAAAAAATTGAAATCCAAGATGGCGGCCGCTACAAAATGGCGGATAACGTAGGTTTTATCAATCCCATCAATATGGGTATCAAATGAAAGGGCTCAACAAGCAGAATACAATATACTATAAAAAATTGAAATACAAGATGGCGGCCGCTACAAAATGGCGGATAACGTAGGTTTTATCGATCCCATCAATATGGGTATCAAATGAAAGTGCTCAACCAGTATAATCAATGTACTATATAAAATTAAAATCCAAGATGGCGGCCTCTACAAAATGGCGGATAACTTAGGTTTTATCAATCCCATCAACATGGGTATCAAATGAAAGGTCTCAACAAGTAGAATACAATTTACTATGCAAAATTGAAATCTAAGCTGGCCGCCGCTACCAAATGTCTGATAACATTTTTTTATCAATCCCACCAATATGGGTATCAAATAAAAGGGCTTGACAAGAAGAATACAGTGCACTATACAACCTAAATATTTAAGTTGGGCCTTGCAATAATGAAGCACTAAATGAATTAAACAGAATGCGAAATAAAAACTAAAAACTAGAAAATAAAAATAGGTAAAAAAACTTTTTAAGTTAAACGGTTTTATGTTAAACATACATTGCAATGTTTAAGATAAATGTACTAAAAACCAAAAAATAATAAAATAGATACAGTCGTGGGAATTATAAACATATGCATAGACTAGACTAAAATAAAACCGTGGGACACGTCAATTGTCTACAAATTATCGACTTAATGTGCGATAGAAGAATCGTTTAATTCGTCGTTAAAAACAACTGCCTAATTATAGTGTAACATTACAAAACAAACATTTTAATCAACGATTGTAGACAATTGACGTGCCCCACGGTTTTATTTTAGTCTAGTCTATGCATATGTTTATAATTCCCACGACTGTATCTATTTTATTATTTTTTGGTTTTTAGTACATTTATCTTAAACATTGCAATGTATGTTTAACATAAAACCGTTTAACTTAAAAAGTTTTTTTACCTATTTTTTGTACAAATAAATAAATAAATAAATAAAAGTCACAGATTCTCAGTCTTTTTTTAATTGTCGATCTTACAAATTATTTAAGAGACACGTCACTGGCAGCAGTGGTGTAGCGTGAGAGGTGCCGAAGCGCACATGAAACAGGGGCGGCAAAATTATCATGATTTTTACAATTGACAAAAAAAAATTCAAATCGCGTCCGCAATGTACCTATACTTACATAACAAAAAAAAAATACAGTTGATTTGGGAACTTCCTCCTCCTTTTATTAATTCGGTTAGTGAACATAAAAAATAGTGCATGCAATGAGTGTGTAAATTTTTTATTTTTATTATATTGTAAATGGTGGGGGCAGCAAATTTTTGGTGAGCCCCGGGTGGCAAAAAACCGCGCTATGCTAAGTTTAGTAATTGTATGAATATATGAATTACTTGTATATCTACCTAACCTAACTCCTAACTTTTCTTTCAGGTAAATATGGTAAATTCCTTACCGAAAAAATGAACGCTGTCAAAGACTTCATAAAGAAGGATCTAATTGGTGGTCTCCGCAATACGGTGCAGGACATACAGAATGTACTCCCTGATGCTAGAGAACTACTTCCCCTGCCCGACTACTACCAAGCGATTTTCGACAGTTCTTTGAACGTAGTAGATGGGCTCAGCGAAATAGCTGAAGCAACAGGTCAGTATACTACTCAGTAATCATGACATATTAAATTAATAAATTAATAAAAGCCTCGCCGCAACAGCCGCAATCCAGCGCTTATACTAACGTGTAGTTAAAAATATTAGTAAATAATCTATATACTTATTATACGTGAAGCAAAAACTTTGTACTTTGTACGTAAGAAGGTTACGAAAATTGCGTGGAAAAGAAGCGAAAGAGCATAAAGTTTCACGCACTCATAGTTTATATAGAGGAGTGCAGTATGCTAACATATATATATATGACGGCTTAACGTGCACGGTGGGGAAACCCTAAAGGACAGACATCCAAACCGGAAAGAAATATTTGTATAAATACAGATATCCATAGGGTTTCATGCAACTACTCGCACCAGAGCGATGGTTGGCAGTGGAAGCGTCGTATCAGGTGTACATGATAACAAACGGAATCGATGGCTTAACGTGCTCTCAGAGGCACTGTGGAAGAACCACAAGGACACACATCGAAACCGGAAAGAATATTTGTACAAATACAAACATCCATCCCCAGCGGGAATCGAACCCGCAAACCGTTGGTGTTTTAGGCGACTACACGACCAACTACACCAGAGCGGTTGTATATGGATATATTATGTATGTATATTGTAAAAGAATGATATATATAGAGTTCCATACATACAGGCCTAAAATATTACAGGCAAAGTTACATACATTTTATAAAAGAGAACTTATTAACTAACAACAATTTGACAAAGAGACCTTTTAATATGAAAGATGATGAAGGTTTCACTTCATTCGTCATCCTACACCGCAACGGGGTAGCGGATAATAATATCTCTACAATATCAACACCACGTTAGTCAAAGAGTATGAATAATAATAATACTATTAAAACTAAAAAAACTTCTTAAATAATCTCGTTTTTATTGATTCTACAACAAGTTTAGTAAAAGTAAAAAAAAAAAATAGTTGAAAAATTTAAAGACCCTTTTTATAACGACAGATGGTCTTGACCATCTGTTACCTTTTGACAAATAGTTTCTATCTTTTAGTTGAATAAAGGAAGATCCCTTTTGCGTGTCCTTCACAAAAATACATCCTTAGGCGTAAGGTAGACGCGTACGGCGTAGGTATCTTATTCTCTTGTGGGTATAGGTAGAGGGACCACAAAAGTAAAAATAAGCAACTCTAGTTTGGACTAAATACACAATCAAATATATAGGTCTAATAAACCCCCTTTTGATATAAGAATATTGGGTTAAGAATATTAATCTGAAATTTACTTCTGATTCGAAAAGAGTAGTGTATTAGTAGTATTCTCTAGATACCATATCAATCTAGGTACTATGAAAAAGTATTTTTTATTTTATTTTATATTTCTTTATCGACGGTTTTGTAAATTAGTGCTGCGGTAACAGTTACACACCAAACCCGTTTGGCAGTTGTTGTGTTTGTTGATCACAGGTAAGGTTCACCACAAACGTTTGTATAGGTCATACAGTTTAAAAATGTTTGACGTATGTACATGGTATTTGTATATTGGTACGAAGTTCCTTACGGCAGGCTTGACATTTGGCTGGGCGACCGAACTGAAAAAAATGTGATACCAAAACCGTAAGAAAAATATATAACGGAAGTGACGAAATATCAGTCACACGACTGTATAATATGACGTTTGTAAAACTAAAATATTACTAGTAAACTTTTTTTAAAATTATTTATAAAATTTTATACCGTCGACAAAAATAAATAAAGACATGTTTTTTTATTTCACTTAATAGTTTGAATAATTATTATTATTTTGTTTGATTTATTTTATTTTACGGTCTTTGTTATTTTATAAAATACTAAATTCCTAAATACTTTTATGTACTTAATTAAAAACCAATCAACAAAATTAAAAAAAAAATCAAGAACTAGAAAATATAAATATCAACATTTTTTTTTTTTAAATCGTGTTGCTTATATACTATCCGAAGGAACTTCGTTCCTACCTGGTGTCCCATGACACCGCATAATTTGATTTAGTTTTCTTTATTTAGTAAGACTATCACTTGAAAGTTTCGTTTGCAATTGGAATAAAATAATAAAAGGAAAATCTTTGACCACTTTTTATTAGTGTTCTAGCTAAGAAGAGATCTCTTGTCATATTTGATACTGAATGTGAAACACAATGTTCCCAAATATTTTTTTGTTATTATATATTTAGTAACTTCTTAATTCGTAATAATCTCATTACGAGCTAAGTCTTTTCTACTTGCTTTCTTTTCTTCAATTCTTCTTTCTTCTATTTTTGAAGTAAAGAAATGTGGACTATGAAATAAACAAAAATCCTTTTACCTGTTAAGCAGCTAACTAAGTGTACTTTACTTCCGCTCTGGTGTAATGGTGTGTGTGCTGCGTCATTGGCGCCTAAACACCGACGGTCGCATTCGTGGCGGATTAAGTTCCAATCCTTCTCCTACACGGAGAAAGAAGCCTTTGCCAGCTGTGGAATGCTACAGGCTGAATCGTGATCGTGATACTAGAACTCCTTAATGTGGCCCCGTCGCGTAGTCCCGTGCCAAATTTTACCTTTGTAGGACAAAAAATTATGGACTTTTAGACCTTCTTAATGCAACCCTGTCGTAAAACCTGTTTTTATTGTAGTCTACAAACTAGTTACTACCTCCTTGCCAAATTACAAGCTTTTAAGATAAAAATTAAAGAGTTTCTTACGAACTCGCACGAGCCTTATATCGTTACTAGCTGACACGGCAAACGTTGTCTTGCCGCTAAACGCTATTTAAAAATAGGGGTTGGTGGTAGAAAGATGAAAATTTAGGGTTGTATGTATTTTTCAACGTCAAATCATAATAAAATAAAGAATAAATAATTTATCTAAAAATTTAAAAAAAAAATTAGGGTTGGACTACCCTTAACATTTAGAGGGATGAAAAATAGATATTGTTCGATTCTCAGACCTACCCAATATGCACACAAAATTTCATGAGAATCGGTCAAGCCGTTTCGGAGGAGTTTAACTACAAACACCGCGACACGAGAATTTTATAAATTAGATAAGTTAATGACCCAATCTTAATTCTACAAACATTCGATACTTTCAAACAACTGCTACTTTTATAATCGATTTTCCTTATTCGTAAGTACCATCATTCAAAATGCTAATATTAGCTAAAAATATGCTGAACCAAGAATTTTATCTTTATTAAAAATCTACTTCCACCTTGTTTTTTTAATTTAAGACTGTTGTATCCAATTTAGAATACCTTCATTTTATTGTGGTAAGTAAGCAACTAATACATATAAAAATTGTCTTACAGGAGACGCTTTATTCAACTTTCCTGCTTACCAAAGTGTTCGAGAGTGGAGCACGGGATCTCCAGCCTTCCTATATAGTTTCGAGCACGTCGGCAATCTAAGCAAGGGCTCTCACTTCCTACCTGGTCTTGCAATTACCCGTAAGTTTTAAATTAAACTATGTACCTATTACTTCATGTTAAAGTTAATTTGCTACGAGTATATAATTTATTACCACTAAAAGTAATTGTTAAATGTTAAGATTAAATAAAGATTATTTAGATTTTGTCTTCTTAATACTAAAGTATAGTTAGATAAAGCTAAATATTGTTATATACATACTTATAAATGATATATTATTTTATGGAATTAGTTTAAATATTAGTATTGAATAGTTTGCTACATATGATTTTACAGAAGGACCAGATAATACTATTGAAGGCTCGGATAAAAGGATTAAAGGCCCAGCACATGGAGATGAATTGGCGTATCTCTTCGAACCATTGGATGATGAAGGCAAATCAGTGGGAGGGCAAATTTCAGAAATGGATGCGAGAGTTCGAGACTCATTTGTCGATCTTATAGCCAAATTTGCACATAGAAAGCCTGAAAATAAAAACATGAAAAATGTAACAAACATCTTTGGTTTTCTACCATTCTCTTCAGATAGCGAACAATATATTAAGATTACCGATAAAATAACATTAGATAAAAACTTCAGGTACGTAAATTATCATTTACGAGTTTTTACAATAGTAGTTGTTTATATTATATTTTTATTATTACCTATGTATAATATTATAACATTACAAAATGAAAAAAAAAATTGAAAAATAAAAAAGAATGAAAAATAAAAAAGAATGAAAAGAATAGTTAATTCGTGTTAAAAATAAAGAATTATAACATACCTTGCAATACTTTACAGATTTTGCCAAATGGGACTTTGGGGTAATATGGCTGATAGAATAACTGGCGCGATTTGTAAAAACGTTTTGGGTAATATATTGAATCTACCCAAGCTTCTTAATCCACTGGACAAATTAACATTGACAAAACCCACTATACCAGGATTGCCAACACTTTTGAATCAAGGAAATAGAAATCAAAATCGTCCAACTGAGAAGCCAATGATATTTAGTAACCCATTCGGTTTTTAAAATGTAATTGGTGCATCTGTTACTTTGTGACAATAATAAAATCTTTTGTTATATTTGCATAGTATAATCGCTTTTTATTCACCTACATTAATTCTAATATTGTTGAAACTTATTACTAAAACGTTGTAACAACTGTAAACCTAAATAAAAATAGACACATAATCAGCAAATAAACAGTGTTCTTCATCATCTTATAGAGTATATACTTTTGTCCCAAAAACTTACAAGTTACTTGAAAGCTAAAAGCCAAATAATTTATAAGAGAATGAATTAGATCTAATCAAATAATTAAATGCTAATACAAGCACACTTTAATTATGAAAACACTGAAGTAAAATATTTCTGAGTAATAAATAACTAAAGTAATTTAATTAACATTAATTTATAATAACATTAAAATAACTACTTATCACTTATTTTACAATTACCAGAAAATAAATTTAAGTTTTTATGAAAAAGAATATAATAGCTAAAGTAATTATTATTTCAAGATTATATTAATACTAGCCCGCGACTTCGTCCGCGTGGAATTTAACAAAAAAGTTATTGTTCAGTTCACCGAGTTATAAATTTATAAAATAAAAGTAGCCTAAGTTACTCCTTGCTACATCAGGTATCTGCCATTGAATGTCCAGTCAAAATCGGTCCAGCCGTTTCAGAGATTAGCTGGAACAAACAGATAGACAGACAGACAGCCAAATTTGTAAAAAATGTTATTTTGTTATATGTACCGTGTATACATCCATATGCATTTAGTACAAAGCAGTTATTTTAATATTACAAACAGAGACTCCAATTTTATTTACTCGTATTTGCGCGTTTGCAATTGCGCGTTTGTGGGTCTAAAAAAGGCCTATAATTGTAATTATAGATTAATTATCGTCTAAGTGATGTAGTAAGACGAAGTTTAATAAAAGTATTATTTTGATATAAAAATCAATTTGTTACTACCAAATGTGCATTAGAAATGTATTATCAATTTTTATTGTATTTATGGTTCACTGTTTTGGCGATAATGGCTTACTCATAAAAGATAGATATATGCTGTCCCGGTTTTTTTTGTAGGACTAATTATTATTAAGATAAACATTTCTCCTATACATTATATACGTGTAAACTCCACAGTTTTTGCAGCGTACGCCAGAATAGCTCGCAGATGGCAGATTTTTTTCCGACTTACTTGACAATTATCGTTATATTTTGGAGAATTCACACACTATCTCAAAAAACTATAGCCTATGTGTTATTCTAATGTATAAGCTATATTATTGTAAACTTTCATAGTAACCCTATCGGTAGTTTTGGCGTGGAAGAGGTACAAACATCCATACATCCATACATATCAACTTTCGCGTTTATAATATTAGTAGGATTAGAGATGTGTGAATTGAATGATATTACACTGTATTTCAACTTTTCAAGTAAGATATGAATAATTTTATGATAGAACAGTATTTTTAAGAGTAACTGCGGCGTTCTTCTCTGCAGAATCTACCTTCCGAATCGATGGTACTTTTATTTTTAACTATAATTTATCAACGAAAACAATTATAATTATAATTTTTTTTAAATGATGATTCAAGAGTGCTTTTGAAGGCCGCATGAATAAAGTAATTTTTGATTTTGGTTTTGAAACCCTTTTTTTACGTGGGAAAAATCTTCATGGACACCCTCCGGCGCGGGGACACCGGAAGGTATGACAGACTTTTACTGCCTAAAAACCACGTGAAAATGTAAATCCACGTGTGAGCAGACCTCCGCCTAAGTGGGGCGAGATGGGGTCGCGCTAGCATATAAATAAATTATTATTATTATTTCTTTTATTCAATATATTTTCTTATGATTACATTTTTAAATATATTTATAAAAAAGACAAATAAAAATATTTAAAAATATAAAAATAGTAGTCCTCCGGTGGCAGGTTGAGGCCCAGGCCACCGGTAGTTAAGGTTCCAGGCTGAGGAACCTCCTCACAATGCGGGCCGTTTCAAGCAACACTGCCTTTTGAATCCGACCCTTGATCCAACAGTCAAGTGAGAGTTTCTTAAGATGTTGGTCGAAACTCTTCGCTAATAGACCATTAACCGATACAACAATAGGAACAATTATTGTTGAGTCTACATTCCACATGCCGGTAATCTCGTGGGCAAGGTCTAAATATTTACTTAATTTTTCTTTTTCGGCCTTTACGAGATTATCGTCATGTGGAACTGTAATGTCAACAATAATTGCTCGGCGCGCTGATCGGTCTACTAACACTATATCAGGTTTATTGATTGCAATAAACCTGTTAGTGACAATATATCGATCCCAGTAGAGCAATGCACGACCATTTTCAAGAAATTGCGTTGGGTTTTACCTATAATAAGGCAACTCGTTTTTGGCAACGAGGCCGTATCGAATAGCAAGTTGTTGGTGTATAATCCTGGCTAATTGGTTATGTCAGTGCAAGTACTCACTGTTAGCAAGATGACTACAACCGGAAACAACATGTCTAATGGATTGTCTAGACTTATGGTAAGCTCGGCATATGTCTGGAGTTCCGTTGTTCACGATATGTTTCCGGTAGTTATTCGTCTTAATAATTTGTCCATAATTGCACAGACAAAACCTTCGGTTTCTCCGAAGAAGTTCCCGTGTTGTAACCAGAATATAGAGCTAGGCTGGTCTATATCTGGGTCTGTCAGAACTTTGTAGAACCGGCCATGTAATTCCTTGCTCGTCCATATGGCCACGCGGTCAACGGTACGCATTACTATAGGCTTACGCCATTTCTCTTTGCCTAAGGACAACGGAGTAAAACTGCTATCAACTGCAACAACGTCCATGTGCATATCGCTCTTCATATTTAAAAAGTACTCTCTGAGATTATACACCTCACGATTGTGGAGATTTTTAGCGTTTAAAAAGCCACGACCCCCACATTTTCGTGGGATGTATAATCTCATCACAGACGATCGAGGATGGTGTATTAGGTACGCTGTTAACAGTTTACGGACTTGGCGATCAAGGGAATCTAATTCCGTTTGAGTCCATCTCAAAATGCCAAAGGTATAGATGATTAAGGGCATAACCCAACTGCTAAAGGCGCGTACCCTGTTACCGCCCGAAAGAAAGCTATTGAGAACTTTCTTCAGCCGGCCAAAGAATCGTTCCTTTACCAGTTGTTTCATGGCTCCGTCATCAATGCCCAATGCCTCTGACATAACGAGATATTTATAGGTTTCACCTTCGTTGAGAGATCTAAAAGACAAAGAGTTGTTAAGTTCTAAATTTTCTGATGATACAGTTCTACCTCTTTCTACATGGATGACAGCGCATTTATCCAAACCAAACGTCCGTACTTCCGTCTTCAATATTATAAAATATTTATTTAATCATTCCTGATTAACTAAATCAAAATACCAATTACTTTGTACTAAGTAAATATATTTTTCACTTTTTAGTTTTCTGTTTGAAGTCGGTTTTTTTTTTGTTAAAAATTATTTTATTTTACAATTTTTAGTGATGGGTAGACCTAACAAGGATGCTTTTTCTCTTGTGTCGGGGGTCCGGAAACATACACAATCACAAGCACAAACACCCAGATCATGACAAACATCTTATTGGCCAATATAAATGTCTGTCCTGCGCGGAGATTGAACCCACTAACGCCAGCGCAACAGCCAGTGGTGTGACCGATGAGTAAAGTTTGCTATCAGATGTACGTAATAACAACCGGGACTGACAGCCTAGCGTTTTCTCTGAGGCTAGGTTGGGAGAACCACAAGAATTAACAACTAGATCGAAAATAAACATTTGTATAAACATAAATATCCACTCCGAGCGGGAATTGAACCCGCGACCGTCGGTGTTTAGGCGCCGCCGACACGGCACATGCACCATTATATCAAAGCGGTCGTCAAACAGCAAAAGGTAACTGCTGTAAATTGTTGAGAAATTCCCTCGACTGTTTATGGGCTCCATCATCAAACCTGGTCCTGCGACACAGATGACCACACACCAGGTAATTGCTTTAAGTCGTTGAAAAGTTCCCTCGATTATCTTTCGTCTCCATCATCAGACTGTAATGGCACTTGTAACTAATACATGTGCAAAGTTCTCATCAATAGAAACGAATTAAGTCCAAAAAGCAGGTAATTGCTATAAATTGTTGAAGAGTTCCCTCGACTATCTTTCTTCTCCATCATCAGATCGACTCCAGACCTTTATTAAATAGTAGTGCTTTATAGTACTTAATGAAAACATGATTAAATTTACTAGTCACCCGTACGATTTTTGAAAGATTCCCTCGATTTCTCTGGGATCCCATTATCAGATCCTAGTTTCCTTATCATGGTAACAAACTAGGGATATCTCCTTTCTAACAAAAAAAGAATTATCAAAATCAGTTCATAAACGAAAAAGTTATCTCCGAACATACATTAAAATATATATATATATATATATACGGTCGAATTGAGTAACCTCCTCCTTTTTTTGGAAGTCGGTTAAAAAGTGTTTATAAACGTGAGTTGATTTGAAATTGAACAAAAAATTATCGACCGTCAATCACGTTGACATTGTTTCGAAATTAAAGCCTCTGGCGCCGCCGGAGGGTATTTATGATGGATTTTTTTAAAAAAAACGAAGCATTTTATTATCAAACGGTGCGAGGGCCAGATCTCCGTCCATTACTTCATCTATACAAATAAATGAAATTAGAGTACGTATCTGTTTGTAATATTAACATAACCACTTTTTACCAAATTCATGTGTATGTATAAACGGTACATATACCAAAATAATATTTTTTTTTTTATAATTTTTATCTGACTATCTGTCTGTCCGTCTGTTTATTCTAGCTAATCTTTGAAACAGCTGGACCGATTATGCCGGGACTTTACTGTTAGATAGCTGATATGATAAGAAGTAACTTAGGCTACTTTTATTTAAGATTTTTTTTTAATTATATAACTCTGCGAACTGAACAATAACTATTTTGTTAAATCCCGAACGCGACGGGACGAAGGACGAAGTCGCGGGCACAGCTAGATTTCAATAATATGATTTGATTTGACTGAATTTATTTATCGTCTTAATTTTACTTAAACCTGTAATTTTCCCGTATAGGAGAAGGATCAGAGCTTACCGAAAAAAACGATAAATTACTTTTGAATTTAACTTAACAACATCGAATAACTGTGAAAAGAGTGAATTTAACTAAAAATGTTAAGAAACTTTTTTTGTAGAATATTAAATTTCCTTTGAAAAAAAGTATTTTGAACCATAAAAATATTGATATTTCTGGTAGTTACAAAAATCCAGAGTCGAAATGCAAAATTGAAAAAGTAATCAATGTTTAGGCACGATTACAAGGAAACAGTTTGTTTTACATTAATTTGCTAAGAAAGGTTTGTTTTAGGAAATTTAATTTCCTTTACGGATCGCTCTAATTTTTGAGATTAATAATAGACAATCCCAATCGTATATTATTATTATCTGGAGTACAAACAAAGTACAAACTAACTATATACTAATATTTAATATAATTTTAAATATGTAAGAAAGTGTTAAATTAAGAAACAAATAAAGCAATATCAAAATAAAAGATACAAAAACTTGTAACTATTTCAGTGTTAATTTTTTTTGCTACATGATATAAATATCACATATTTCATTTTTAATATGATAAGACAAAGAATAGCGTCCATAATATCTGTGAAAATTAACATAATGCATTTATGCAGGTGTATATATTGACTGTCGACAACTGTCTGTGTGTGACAGTGCTTCACAGTCTTCACGCCAATTGCTACACAAAATGATGTCTCGCACAAGCTTAATACTTCTCCTTATCTGTTTTGTGTGCGTCGCCGAGATTACAAATGGGCATGTCACTGAGGGAGGAAGATTTGAACGAGCTGCAGCCCATAAAACATGTTCGAAGAAAGGCGAATCTGTAAGTAGCTGTTTTATTTGCAACAATTTAAATGTGTATCTTAGTTTTAGTTGTATTCATATCAATCAATCAGTTACCTACATAAGCAATGCGTTGCGCCTTATACCTTACTTAGAACGCAATTAAGGAACAAGTCAAGAAGGAATTTACATTCTTTCGATATGATAACGTTGTCTTGGTAAAGCCACAGCTTCAGCATGTAATACCCCGGTGCTGGGCATAGGCCTCTTTCCCCATATAGGAGAAGGATCAGAGCTTAATCCACCACGCTGCCCCGATGCGGGCTAGCGGATATAATCCCTAGAATAACGATCGCTATCAGGTGTACATGATAACAATCGGGACCGACGGATTAACGTGATAACCGAGGCACAGTGAGGAGACCCACAAGGACTGCACAAACACCCAGACCACGGCAAACATCTGTATGGCCAATACAAATGTTTGCCACATGCGGGGATCGAACGCACAACCGCCAGCGCAACTGCCACAAACCAGTGATGTGACTGTTGTGCTAACAAGTCTTGACACAAGGATAGAGTTAAATATAGTCCCTGGGGCGCGGTGCATCGAGCGCCGGATTTTAGAGGCCATCGAAAGCCGCATGCAAGGACGCAAAGTATCGGAATATTGTTTGATTCAGATAAAAAAAAACAACACAAAAAAGGAAAGTATTTTATTATAAACTACATGGGCCATGCGGTTTCGCCGGTGATGATTTGAGGAAAATAATTGTGTTTGCTCGCAAACGAAAAAAAAAACCGACTTCAATTACATCAACGAGTAATACAACGTAGATCGACGAAACAATAGTCAAGTAACTACGCGTTATCAAAGATTACTCAAAAAGTAGTTATGAGATCTTAATAAAATTTATATGTGACCACATGACAAATATCAGCTTTCGATTAAATTAAAAATTATTAAAATCGGTACACTCAATAAAAAGTTATTGCGGATTTTCAAGAAGTTCCCTCGATTTCTCTGGAATCCCATCATCAGATTCTAGTTTCCTTATCATGGTACTAAACTAGGGATATCTTCTTTCCAATAAAAAAAGAATTATCAAAATCGGTATACCCAGTAAAAAGTTATTGTGGATTTTCAAGAGTTTCCCTCGATTTCTCTGGGATCCCATCATCAGATCCTAGTTTCCTTATCATGGTACTAAACTTGGTATATCTCCTTTCCAACAAAAAAAGAATTATCAAAATCGGTACATCCAGTAGAAAGTTATGCGGTATAATACAACGTAGGTTGACGAAAAAAGCGTCAAGTAAAAACGCATTATTAGATATAACTCGAAAAGTAGTTGTTAGATCTCAAATAAATTTAAATGGGACCAATTGGCACACACCACCTTTCGATTAAAACAAAATTTGTCGAAATCGGTCCACCCGGTCAAAAGTTCTGATGTAACATACATAAAAAAAAAAATACAGTCGAATTGAGAACCTCCTCCTTTTTTGGAAGTCGGTTAAAAATAGCCTTCCTTAGTCTTAAAGCATACCAAACCTTACTTTTTAGATAGTTTAATTTTTTTAGTTGTGGATGCCGGTAGAGCAAACTATTATCTATAAAATGATATATAATTTATGGGGAGTAATTGTGAGGTTTTTGTCTAAAATGGGAGGCAAAACATCTTAACGTTAGTCTATTAATATATACTAACTGTGCCCGCGACTTCGTCCGCGTGGGATTTAACAAAAAAGTTATAGTTCAGTTCGCAGAGTAAGAAAACAAATAAATTTCTAAAATAAAATAGCCTAAGTTACTCCTTACTATATCAGTTATCAGTCCCGAGTCCCGTCAAGGTCGATCCAGCCGTTTCAGAGATTAGCCGGAACAAACAGAGAGACAGACAGAGACAAAAATTGTAAAAAATGTCATTTTAGTGAGGATAAATACTGAATACTTAATATTACTGAAATTATTATGTACGTTCTTAGTCATAATTTTAGTTATATGTGTAATGTCTCATATTTTTCTTTTTCAGTGTAAAAGCTATGATGATTGCTGCGGTGGTCATTGTATACCATTCAAGTGGAAATGCGCTTCTTAAATAATTTTGTTTCAAATGAATCAAATATTATATTACTTAATAATTTTACGAATCGGGTCAAGGGTTAAGATTGGTTAAATCAAGTGGTTTTTCTTAAAATTATTCTATCAATTATAAATCTGGAATAATACAGTTTAATTATATATATTTGTAATGTTATATTGTTAATACAATAAATTGTAAATGAAATCTACCTTTGTCTTTTTATATATTTATGCCATATTTATGTACTATTTTGTTCGATAGCTTGCCGCCATCTCATAGATAGTGACGACAGAATTGAATTATTGTAGAAATTTTGTTACTGCTCATTAAAAAACACACATATATATACGATCACAAACATGACAAATCTAAGACGTTTTTGGCCGCAAAATGAGAAGAGAAAAAAAAAGAAAGTAATGAAGAGCTATGAATTAAGTTGACTTCGGTACAACTTCTTAACATAGCTATTTATTTATGATAATATTATGTAAAAGGCCGTTTCCGGTCAGTGTCGTCAACACGACCCCAGACCATCACAGCAGCCTTTCGCAGTCCACTATTGGACGTAAGCCTCCACACGTGAACTCATGTGTTTTACCCATAGTCACCACGCTGGGCAGGCGGGCTGGTGACCGCAGGGCTGGCTTTGTCGCACCGAAGACGCTGCTGCCCTTCCTCGGCCTGTGTATTTCAAAGCCAGCAGTTAGATGGCTATCCTGCCATAGGTCGGTTTTTTACCACGACCCCAGACCACAAAGCAAAAAATGTGCACGGTGGATTTCTCACACTAAGAATGTTGTATTGTTTCGTTATTTATGTTCAAGTCACAAATTGCACTTGTTATTCATAAATCGATTTAATAATAATCTTTTTGTCTGTAAATGGACAAATATTTTATATATTCGAATTTATATATTGAAGTGTCGATCACGCTTTAAGAAAGCGTACGTATTGAATACCTTATACGAGTTGAATGTACGAGATGATAGTCGTAGTTTGTCACCTTCTTAGTTAATTGGTGTTAACCTAACCCAAGTAGAGCCTCTAGAATAATTGCTTGTTCATAATATATTTTTGTCTCTGCATAATATTTTACTGGGAATTTATGACTTGTTGTAGACGTCTTGTTCATAAAGATTTTCGGTTTGTTCTTTTAATATTTCTAATAACTATTTTCATTATTCTTATTATCACCCCTATCCTGACACAGGAAGATACTTGGTAATTTTGCGTAATTGGTGTAGTCAGTTGTGTTAATGACCCACTGAATATGTCGGTCAGTATGATTATTTAATATTCTGAATTTTACAGTGACATACATAAATTCTTAGTATATGCGTACAAACAATTGTGGCAAAAGTTAAGTTTTTCGATAGTTAAGAAACAGTCGTTTGCCGTCGATTTTATGAATTTATCACATTAAAATTATGATTGTTGAAATTATGACATCTGTATGTAAGTTTATTATACATCTACACCACCTACCCAATTTAGATAATAAGTTTCCTTTCTATGTATGGGTGGCCTGGAAGAAATGGCTAATTAGCCATATGTCCACCCATTGTACTTCACTGCCTGTAACTATCTTTATGCTTTATTTGTAATATATTTGTAAAATAAAATAAATTTTTGTTACAAATCGGACAGATACAAGCTGAAATTAATTTTCAGTGATAGTAGTATATAAATTATGACCTGGTAATTTTCTAGTTGAGAGGACATAGTTGAAAATGTAATTTTTTATTATGTTCAAGCAGCCAACTGACGTATAATCCACCATGTTATGGTCAGCTGACTTTATTTTTCCTTCAAGATATTAGGTGAGCTGTGATCCGACAAATGTTAAATGTTAAAATAGGAAGAAATTACTAATAATTGTGTTTGCTGGAAAACGAAAACAAACAGCCTTCAATTACATCGATAGCTAATACAACGTAGGTAGACGAAAAAATAGTCAAGTGATATGCATTATCACAGATTACTCCAAAAGTTGTAATCAGATCTCGATGAAATTTAAATGTTAAAAGCCATCAAAATCAGTATACCCAATAAAAAGTTGTACGGATTTTCGAGGGTTCCCCTCGATTTTTCTAGGATCCCATTATCAGATACTGGTTTCCTTATCATGGTCCCACACTTAGGATATCTCCTTTCCAACAAGAAAATAATTATCAAAATAGGTTTATAAACGACGAAGTTATCCCCGAACGGTCGAATTGAGTAACCTCCTCCTTAATGCAAGTTAAAGTGGCGGTGGGCTGGTTACCTGTGTCGCGAGACTTCTCCACTCCAGGACGTCTGCTCCAGCGTCTATCGGTCCTGCGACACAGGTGACCAGCGAACTATGGACTATGTCGGTTACTATCGTCCTCTCGCAAAAGTCTCATTTCTAATCCTATCTTTAAGAGAAACCCCAAGCATAGCCCGTTCTAATACACGTTGAGCGACTTAAAAAATAAAAATCATAACATAAAATAATCAAAATTAAAATCATAATTATCGTTACTTAATATTTAAAGTTTATCTTTTTGTTTGATAATTTTGAAAATATTAAAAATCATTTTATATCTTAACCTTTTAACCGACTTCCAAAAAAGGAGGAGGTTCTCAATTCGACTGTATTTTTTTTTTTTTTTTAAATGTATGTTACATCAGAACTTTTGACCGTGTGGACCGATTTCGACAAATTTTCTTTTAATCGAAAGGTGGCGTGTGTCAATTGGTCCCATTTAAATTTATTTGAGATCTAACAACTACTTTTCGAGTTATATCTAATAATGCGTTTTTACTTGACGCTTTTTTCGTCGACCTACGTTGTATTATACCACATAACTTTCTACTGGATGTACCGATTTTGATAATTCTTTTTTTGTTGGAAAGGAGATATCTCTAGTTTAGTACCATGATAAGGTAACCAGGATCTGATGATGGGATCCCAGAGAAATCGAGAAAAAACTCTTAAAAATCCGCAATAACTTTTTACTGGGTTTACCGATTTTAATAATTTTTAATTTAATCGAAAGCTGATGTTTGTCATGTGGTCACATATAAATTTTATTGAGATCTGATAACTACTTTTTGAGTAATCTTTGATAACGCGTAGTTACTTGACTATTTTTTTGTCGATCTACGTTGTATTACTCGTCGATGTAATTGAAGTCGGTTTTTTTTCGTTTGCGAGCAAACACAATTATTATAATAGTGTTTGTTGTTTTTCTTTCATTATGATCTATTAGTAAATACTGTTTTCTATGTTTTATTTAATTATTGTAATTTTAGTAGTTTTAATTTGATGTTTTTAAAATTTACTAGTGGTCGCCCAGTGGTCGAAATTCGACCAAAATTTTATTTAAATTATAAGTTTGTAAATTAGTAAGGTTCTGTTGTCAAAGACTATATGGTTCGGAAGCCAGTGACAGATTTTCATGACCAATTTCCTCCCAAACGAAACTTCGTAAAATGCATTAGGGATTTATATTATGAATATTCGCGACCGTCAGCTGCGACTCCATGGGTGCCTGGTCAGTAGCAGCCTCCCACGCATGGAGAAAAAAAGTTTTTTTTGTCATTTCCTCCCACTTTAAAATTTGTTGGATTATAGTTTACCTAACATCTTGAAGAAAAAATAAAGTCAGCTGACTATAATATGGTGGTGGATAATATAGTAGAAGGTTGCTAGTGGTGTTAAACAACGAGTAATAGTACAGACAAAGCATTTGTTAACGTTTAAATCGAGAATGTCAAATGTCTGAAGGTCAAGTTGCAAACAATATGCATCTCATTGAGTGCGAATAGGACAGAAAATTTTCATGTCGTCTGCATATACACACATAGATATGCACACATATCCTCCTTATCCTGTACTATTTTATTTATTATTTTTATTTTTTATTATTTAATTATGTCTAATTTGCTTAAAGGTAATATATTTACTTAAGTTCTCTTGTGTAAAATTTGCTTTAGAAATAAATAATGGAAGAACAAACTGGTTCATTGTGGCACAGGCTTTGCCTATCACAAGAACCAGGGAACTCATTATTGTATGTAATATTTGTATGAATCAAGCATTACTATTATTATTAAAAAAAATATATAAAAGAATCTTAGAATGATTAAAACAATGTGAAATACAATTTATGACTATATTAAATAATAGAGGGCCCAGAATCGAGCCCTGAGGGATACCCGAGGATATAAACAACGATGATGACGTGTATCAGTTAAGAACCACTGTTTGACATCTATTTGTAATATATGACGAAAACCACCTGTATAGATTTCCTCGGATACCAACCATCTACAGCTTACCCAATAGCATTTTATGATCAATTCTATCAAATGCCTTACTGTGATCTGTGTAGATTTCATCTACTTTGTAACCTTTAGACATATGTCCTGTTAAAAAATCACTACATAGAAGAAGATTAGAAGTAGTTGATTTATTCTTAACGAAACCATGTTTTTGTTCATTTAGAATATAATACTCTTGATATGAGCATATACTTGTTTGTGCATGACTCTTTCGAAAACCTAAGCAAAAAAACACAATTTGGAAATCGGTCTGTAGTTTTTCACTATATCTTTTGGACCTTTCTTATGTATTAGCGTTACGAATGCAGATTTCCAAATATCAGGCACTATACCGGTCTCCAATGACAGTCTGAACAATAATGCTAACGGGGTCTTCAATCTTTTTGCACAAGAAACTATAAATAATGGAGCAATATGATCGGATCCTGCTAATTTACTCGAGACTAAACGCTGAAGGAGTTCAAGTACTACATTATCAAGTACTTCAATGTCAGCTATATCTAAGATGACCTCCGATGAAGGTGTAAGATCCGAGAGACATTTTGTGATATTCGTTAAGTTTGTAACTTATTGCAGAATAAATGTTTTCATTTCATTTCCATAAAGTTAAAAAGGCACTTGATGTTTTTGAAACGTACATAGGAAGTTGAAAACGAGTCACGTAGCCTTTGATCATCTTTGCGATTACATATTTTCCTTTTTTTAACTCCACTGTGACTTTGGAAGCTTTTAACTTTAATTTCAATAAAACTATATATAGAGTTAAACTGTATATTATATAATATGATCTAATTTATTTTTGTATTATTACAGATTTATAATTGGTAGAACATACATAAAAAATATATATATACGGTCGATTTGAGTAACCTCCTCCTTTTTTTGAAGTCGGTTAAAAATAGTTCGCCAATCCTTATTTATCCAATCTTAACCCTTGCAATCAATTCGTAAAATAATGAAATATTATTGTTTATTTCAAACAAAACTATTTAAGAACTGCATCTATGAATCGGGTCGGGCAAACATTTATTACTGCAGCACGCTGAATTGCTCTGACACTAAAAAAGAAATATCAGTCATTAGATACATCAAAAATTAAGATTAAGAATAAACATAATAATTTCAATAATATTATTTAACAGTCATTCTTATGCTTCTATGTATATATGACAATGCTGCAGGTTTATCATCAAGGTCTAAAAAAGGTTCAACGCACTGCAATCTATACTGATAGATTGAAATGACTAAAACTTTAACTATGACACACATTTACACATTTGCAAATAAAATACAAACTTACAGGTTTTCCATTCTCTGCACATCTAGGTGGTACATCAATGATGTTCCCATTTGTAATCTCGGTGACGCACACAAAACAGATAAGGAGAAGTATTAAGCTTGTTCGAGACATCATTTTGTGTAGCAATTTGCGTGAAGCTCTGGACAGTGGCTAGCGACTGATGCAGAGTGAAGTGGTGATGGTCAATATATACCCACAAAAATGCTTTATAATAATGTTTACAAATAATAAGAACGCTATTCTTTGTCTTATCACATTAAAAATGAAAAATAATGTGATATTTATATCTTGTAGCAAAAAAGCTAGCACTGAAAAAGTTACGCGATTTTGTACCTTTTATTTTAATAATTGCTTAAATTAAAATCTTTTAAATTAGCCAGAAAAGGAAGAAGATTTCCATTTGACGTCTTTTAGGTATTTGCAATAGCATCTTAATTTTTTTTAAACCGTAAATATTTATTAATAACTTTTGACATTCACTTCACACACACACTTCACTTTAGCCTATCACAGTCCACAGCTGGACATAGGCCTCCACAAGTTCGAGCCAAAAATGGCGTGAACTCATGTGTGTTGCCCATAGTCACCACGGTGGGCAGGCGGGTTGGTAACCGCAGAGCTGGCTTTGTCGCACTGAAGACGCTGCTGCTCGTCTTCGGCCTGTGTATTTGAAAGCCAGGAGTTGGATGGTTATCCAGCCATCGGTCGGCTTTTTAAGTTCCAAGGTGGTAGTGGAACTGTGTTATCCCTTAGTCGCCTACGGGAAAAGAAGGGGTGACTGTATTCTTTACTGCCGTAACCACACAGCTAACTGCCGTAACCATACAGCTACTTTTGACATTACTTTATATATTTAATATTTTTGAATGTAATATTTTTGAATATTTGTTACATGATATGTATATCTTGTAGCAAAAAAATTAACACTGAAAAAGCTTCAAGTTTTTGTATCTTTTATTTTGATAATTTCATATTTTACTTCGCGTTTAAAATTGTATTAAGAAAAATAACAATACTCTTAATTAAAAACTTTAAAACTGGCTAAAAAGAAAGGAAGATTTTCATTCGACCTCTTTAAGGTATTTGTATTACGCCATATCTTCGCTATGCAGGTGTTAGATTTAGGTTTGGTCAGCCTGTCGTCCCGGTTAATAACACGCCGTATAAAGTTTATAAATTATTGATAAATATATAATTCCAAACAATTTGCATTTTTTATTAACAATTACACATCTATTACATTATAATTAATATTTTTTCGGAAAGAAGTTCCTTATGGGATTTTTGGAACGAAGTTTCTTACGGCAGGCCTGACACTTGGCTGGGCGACCGAACTGAAAAAAAATGTGATACTAGAACCGTAAGAAAAATATATAACGGAAGTGACGTAATATCAGTCACACGACTGTATAATATGACGTTTGTAAAACTAAAATATTACTAGTAAACTTTTTTTTAAATTATTTATGTAATTTTATACTGTCAACAAAAATAAATAAAACCTTATGTTTTTTTATTTCACTTAATAGTTTGAATAATAATAATAATTATTATTATTTTGTTTGATTTATTTTATTTTACGGTATTTGTTATTTTCTAAAATACTAAATTTCCTAAATACTTTTATGTACTTAATTAAAAACCAATCAACTTAAAAAAAATCAAGAACTAGAAAATATAATTATATAAAATTCAACATTTTTTTTTAAATTTTTGTTGCTTCTATACTATCCGAAGGAACTTGGTTCCTACCTGGTGTCCCATGACACCACATATTTTAAATTATTTATGTAATATTATAAATAAAGACATATGTTTTTTTTATTTCACTTAATAGTTTGAATTATTATTATTATTATAATTTTGTTTGATTTATTTTATTTTACGGTATTTGTTATTTTCTAAAATACTAACTTTCCTAAATACTTTTATGTACTTAATTAAAAACCAATCAACAAAATTAAAAAAAAATCAAGAACTAAAAAATATATAGGTATAAAATTCAACATTTTTTTTTTCAAATTGTGTTGCTACTATCCGAAGCAACTTCGTTCCTATCTGGTGTCCCATGACACCACATAATTTTTATGTATAGTCTATGTATGATGGCTATAGTGTCTAATATATAGTCTACGTGGGACTTTTATTAATATTGCAGTTTGCTATTATTATTATATCATTCGCCAGCTATTATATCTATATGAATGAGATCACAATTTAATTTCTTTTTAAATTTATTTCAGATCCAAAAACTTTGAATAAGGATGCTGACTTACAACTGCATGTTCAAACAGTTATGGGAGATGCAGAAATTAAACAGAATTCTGGTGAGGAATACATAATTTTTTATATTAAAAAGGAAGGTTATTCCTACCAGCAGAAAAATATTTGAACGTTTTCAAAATTTTTAGTCCTTCCTTATTCCCGGCATAGGCAAATACTTGAACCTCATTTTCATAGGTATCGGTAATTGCTGTGATACAACAGACCCTAGGCTTTGACGCATCACAGCTTAGGACGCAACTGGGGAAAATGCTTGATAAAGAAAGAAGAAATTTTATCTTTAACACTAAAAAACTGACTAGGTGTTTAATTAAGTATATTAAATAATTGTTCTACACAAGTCACATAAGACGATTTGAAAATCTGACTTTCCATGCCCAAAAAGCCTATGTACATTCTAATCTATTGTCATATCAATTTTCAGAACTTATCATCAGTACGCCTCATATGGATACTGCACCTGTACAACTTTCAGGTCCCACTTCAATTGAGGATAAGAATACCAAGGAAAAAACTGGTAAGTAACTAATCCTACTAATCCTACTAATATTATAATCCTACTGGACGTAGAGAAGGGTTTGGACATGAAACCCACCAACCACGCTTGTCCAATGCGGGTTAGTGGGTGCACAGTAAACCTTACTCGGCCTGTATATAACGCTCATCCGCCGCCGCCGATTGATACCCTGTACTGGCACCAAATGTCCAAACAAACCTCTGTATTTGAGCTCCGGTTGGTGTTTCGACAGTTTAACGTCTTATCGAGGACTTCTCTTCTCTACTATCCTACTAATTCTACTTATATTATAAATGTGAAAGTGTGGATGTTTGGATGTTTGTTACTCAATGAAGCAAAAACGGCTGAACCAATTTGGATGAAATTTGATTTGGAGATGGTTTGAGTTCCGGAAAAGAACATAGGCTATATATCACGCGGACGAAGTCGCGGGGAACAGCTAGTATTTTTATAAATCATTGTAAATAAAATAAAGGTTTTTAATTAAGAATATTGTTATTTTTCTTAATACAATTTTAAATGCGCAGTAAAATATGAAATTATCAAAATAAAAGATACAAAAACTTGTAACTTTTTCAGTGTTAATTTTTTTTTGCTACAAAATATAAATATCACATTATATTTCATTTTTAATATGATAAGACGAAGAATAGCGTCCATAATATCTGTGAACATTAACATAATGCGTTTATGCAGGTATATATATTGACTGTCGCCACTACACCCTGCATCAGTCGCTAGCCATTACAGTGCTTCACAGTCTTCACGCAAATTGCTACACAAAATGATGTCTCGCACAACCTTAATACTACTCCTTATCTGTTTTGTGTGCGTCGCCGAGATTACAAATGGACACATCATTGATGTACCACCTAGAACTAAATGTGGACAGAAAGGAAAACCTGTAAGTTTGTGTTTTATTTGCAAATGTATAAATGTGTGGCGTAGTTTATGTTTTAGTCATTTAAATCTATCAGCTACCTATATATAGCAATTGGTTGAGCCTTATTTATACTTTGATTTAGTTGGAATGGAAGTTTACTTCCTAGAACACATATACTTGTCTAAGAAGAAATTTATATTCCTTCGATATGATAACACTGTCTTGGCAGGGGTACACAGGGGTAAATTTACTTTACGGTAGGAGGCACCACGTACTTGGTGTTACGGGTGCCGAAAGCCCAAGGCAAGGGCGTAATATATAAAAGAAAAAAAGGGTCAGCCGAAGATGTGCGGAACTGTCATCAGGCCGCAATGGTACTAATTGCGCCCGGGCTACATGAGGAAGAGCCTCCCCTGCAGAGACACGCCCTGTATTTTTTTTATGTATGAAAATACCTTTTTCATACTTAGGTGCATGTGAAACTAAAACGGAACGGAAAAATACACTTTCTATTTCTATAAATATAAGAATGACAATTCAATAATATTATTGAAATTATTATGTGTATTCTTTGTATTAAATTTCGGTGCATCTAATGACTGATATTTCTTTTTCAGTGTCAGAGCAATTCAGTATGCTGCAGTAAGCAATGTTTGCCCACAATTAATAGATGCAGTTCTTAAATAAATTTGTTTGAAATGAATCAAACATTATACTATTTCATTATTTTACGAATTGGGTGGAAGGCTTAAGATTGGATAAGTCAGAAGGGATTGGTAAATATTGTTTATTTTTCGCACCAAATATAAATGTAGAATAATACAAAAATAGGTTAAGTTTTATTTATTATATAATAATTTTACACAGTTAATACAATAAAGTGAAATAAAAAAACCCTTGTGTATTTACTGAAATCAAACTTTGTGGCTTCCAAAGTCACGGTGGAACTAGTAGTCATTTAAGCTGACAGTATGCCTCAAATGTCTGAAGGTCAAGTTGCAAACAATATGCATCTCATTGAGTGCGAATAGGACAGAAAATTTTCATGTCGTCTGCATATACACACATAGATATGCACACATATCCTCCTTATCCCGTACTATTTTATTTTTTATTTTTATTTTTTTATTATTTAATTATGTCTAATTTGCTTAAAGGTAATATATTTACTTAAGTTCTCTTGTGTAAAATTTGCTTTAGAAATAAATAATGGAAGAGCACACTGGTTCATTGTGGCACAGGCTTTGCCTATCACAAGAACCAGGGAACTCATTATTGTATGTAAATATTTGTATGAATAAAGCATTACTATTATTATTAAAAAAATATATAAAAGAATCTTAGAATGATTAAAACAATGTGAAATATAATTTATGACTATATTAAATAATAGAGAGCCCAGAATCGAGCCCTGAGGGATACCCGAGGATATAAACAACGATGATGACGTGTATCAGTTAAGAACCACTGTTTGACATCTATTTGTAATATATGACGAAAACCACCTGTATAGATTTCCTCGGATACCAACCATCTACAGCTTACGCAATAGCATTTTATGATCAATTCTATCAAATGCCTTACTGTAATCTGTGTAGATTACATCTACTTTGTACTGTGTGGCTACGGTACTAAAAAATTTAGCCACCCCCTCTCTTCCCGTGGGTGTCGTAAGAGGCGACTAAGGGATAACACAGTTCCACTACCACATTGGAACTTAAAAAGCCGACCGGTGGCGGGATAACCATCCAACTGCTAGCTTTGAAATACACAGGCCGAAGACGGGCAGCAGCGTCTTCGGTGCGACAAAGCCAGCACTGCGGTCACCAACCCGCCTGCCCAGCGTGGTGACTATGGGCAAAACACATGAGTTCACGCTATTTTTGGCGTAAACTTATGGAGGCCTATGTCCAGCAGTGGACTGTGATAGGCTGTAATGATTGTAACCTTTAGACTTATGTCCTGTTAAAAAATCACTACATAGAAGAAGACTAGAAGTAGTTGATTTATTCTTAACGAAACCATGTTTTGTTCATTTAGAAATACTCTTGATATGAGCATATACTTGTTTGTGCATGACTCTTTCGAAAACCTAAGCAAAAAAAACACAATTTAGAAATCGGTCTGTAGTTTTTCACTATATTTTTTGGACCTTTCTTATGTATTAGCGTTACGAATGCAGATTTCCAAATATCAGGCACTATACCGAACTCCAATGACAGTCTGAACAATAATACTAACGGGGTCTTTAATCTTTTTGCACAAGAAACTATAAATAATGGAGGAATATGATCAGGTCCTGCTGATTTACTCAAGACTAAACGCTTAAGAAGTTCAACTACCACATTATCAAGTACTTCAATGTCAGCTATATCTAAGATGACCTCCGATGAAGGTGTAAGATCCGAGAGACATTTTGTGATATTCGTTAGGTTTCTAACTTATTGCAGAATAAATGTTTTCATTTCATTTCCATAAAGTTAAAAAGGCACTTGAAGTTTTTGAAACGTACATAGGAAGTTGAAAACGATTCACGTAGCCTTTGATCATCTTTGCGATTACATATTTTCCTTTTTTTAACTCCACTGTGACTTTGGAAGCTTTTAATTTTAATTTCAATAAAACTATATATAGAGTTAAACTGTATATTATATAATATGATCTAATTTATTTTTGTATTATAACAGATTTATAATTGGTAGAACATACATAATAAAATATATATACGGTCGATTTGAGTAACCTCCTCCTTTTTTTGAAGTCGGTTAAAAAATAGTTCGGCAATCCTTATTTAGCCAATCTTAACCCTTGCAATCAATTCGTAAAATAATGAAATATTATTGTTCATTTCAAACAAAACTATTTAAGAACTGCATCTATGAATCGGGTTGGGCAAACATTTATCACTGCAGCACGCTGAATTGCTCCGACACTGAAGAAGAAATATCAGTCATTAGATACACCAAAAATTAAGATTAAGAATAAACATAATAATTTCAATAATATTATTTAACAGTCATTCTTATTCTTCTATGTATGTATGACAATGCCGCACGTTTATCATCAAGGTCTAAAAAAGGTTCAACGCATTGCAATATATACTGATAGATTGAAATGATTAAAACTTTAACTATGATACAAATTTCCAAATTTGCAAATAAAACACAAACTTACAGGTTTTCCATTCTCTGCACATCTAGGTGGTACATCAATGATGTACCCATTCGTTATCTCAGTGACGCACACAAAACAGATAAGGAGAAGTATTAAGCTTGTTCGAGACATCATTTTGTGTAGCACTTTGCGTGAAGCTCTGGACAGTGGCTAGCGACTGATGCAGAGTGAAGTGGTGATGGTCAATATATACCCACAAAAATGCTTTATAATAATATTTACAAATATTATGGACGCTATTCTTTGTCTTATCACATTAAAAATAAAAAATAATGTGATATTTATATTTTGTAGCAAAAAAGTTAGCACTGAAAAAGTCTCGCGATTTTGTACCTTTTATTTTAATAATTGCTTTAATTTAAATCTTTTAAATTAGCCAGAAAAGGAAGAAGATTTCCATTTGACGTCTTTTAGGTAATTGCATTAGCATCTTAATTTTTTTTAAACCATAAATATTTATTACTAACTTTTGACATTCACTTCACACACACACTTCACTTTAGCCTATCACAGTCCACAGCTGGACATAGGCCTCCACAAGTTTACTCAAAAAATAACGTGAACTCATGTGTTTTGCCCATACTCACCACGCTGGGCAGGCGGGTTGGTGACCGCAGGGTTGGCTTTGTCGCACCGAAGTCGCTCCTGCCCGTCTTCGGCCTGTGTATTTCAAAGTCAGCATTTGGATGGTTATCCCGCCATCGGTCGGATTTTTAACCGACCTCCAAAAAAGGAGGAGATTCTCAATTCGACTGTATTTTATTTTTTATTTTTTATGTATGTTACTTCAGAACACCCAGTCAGGGTGGAGCGATTTCGACAAATTTTCTTTTGATCGAAAGGTGGTGTGTGTCATTTGGTCCCATTTAAATTTATTTGAGATCTAACAACTACTTTTCGAGTTATATCTAATAAGCGATTTTACTTGACGCTTTTTTCGTCGACCTACGTTGTATTATACCGCATAACTTTCTACTGGATGTACCGATTTTGATAATTCTTTTTTGTTAGAAAGGGAATATCTCTAGTTTAGTACCATGATAAGGAAACCAGGATCTGATAATGGGATCTCAGAGAAATTGAGGGAAACTCTCGAAAATCTGCGATAACTTTTTACTGGGTGTACCGATTTTGATAATTTTTAATTTAATCGAAAGCTAATGTTTATCATGTGGTCACATATAAATTTTATGGAGATCTGATAACTACTTTTTGAGTAATCTTTGATAACGCGTCGATGTTATTGAAGTCGGTTTTTTTCGTTTGCTAGCAAACACAATTATTATTAAGTTTCAAGGTGGTAGCTATGGAACTGTATTATCCCCTAGTCACCTCTTACGACACCCACGGGAAGAGAGGGGGTGGCTATTTTCTTTAGTACCGTAGCCACACAGTACTGGATTGGATGGGATGTCTATGTATAGTCTATATATTATGGCTATACAGTGTCTAATATATAGTCTACGTGGTGACTTTTATTATTATTGCAGTTTGCTATTATTATTATATCATTCGCTAGCTATTATATATTTTTATAAATCATTGTAAATAAAATAAAGGTTTTTAATTAAGAATATTGTTATTTTTCTTAATACAGTTTTAAATGCGCAGTAAAATATGAAATTATCAAAATAAAAGATACAAAAACCTGTAACTTTTTCAGTGTTAATTTTTTTTTGCTACAAAATATAAATATCACATTATATTTCATTTTTAATATGATAAGACGAAGAATAGCGTCCATAATATCTGTGAACATTAACATAATGCGTTTATGCAGGTATATATATTGACTGTCGCCACTACACCCTGCATCAGTTGCTAGCCATTACAGTGCTTCACAGTCTTCACGCAAATTGCTACACAAAATGATGTCTCGCACAACCTTAATACTACTCCTTATCTGTTTTGTGTGCGTCGCCGAGATTACAAATGGACACATCATTGATGTACCACCTAGAACTAAATGTGGACTGAAAGGAAAACCTGTAAGTTTGTGTTTTATTTGCAAATGTATAAATGTGTGGCGTAGTTTATGTTTTAGTCATTTAAATCTATCAGCTACCTATATATAGCAATTGGTTGAGCCTTATTTATACTTTGATTTAGTTGGAATGGAAGTTTATTTCCTAGAACACATATACTTGTCTAAGAAGAAATTTATATTCCTTCGATATGATAACACTGTCTTGGCAGGGGTACACAGGGGTAAATTTACTTTACGGTAGGAGGCACCACGTACTTGGTGTTACGGGTGCCGAAAGCCCAAGGCAAGGGCGTAATATATAAAAGAAAAAAAGGGTCAGCCGAAGATGTGCGGAACTGTCATCAGGCCGCAACGGTACTAATTGCGCCCGGGCTACATGAGGAAGAGCCTCCCCTGCAGAGACACGCCCTGTATTTTTTTTATGTATGAAAATACCTTTTTCATACTTAGGTGCATGTGAAACTAAAACGGAACGGAAAAATACACTTTCTATTTCTATAAATATAAGAATGACAATTCAATAATATTATTGAAATTATTATGTGTATTCTTTGTATTAAATTTCGGTGCATCTAATGACTGATATTTCTTTTTCAGTGTCAGAGCAATTCAGTATGCTGCAGTAAGCAATGTTTGCCCACAATTAATAGATGCAGTTCTTAAATAAATTTGTTTGAAATGAATCAAACATTATACTATTTCATTATTTTACGAATTGGGTGGAAGGCTTAAGATTGGATAAGTCAGAAGGGATTGGTAAATATTGTTTATTTTTCGCACCAAATATAAATGTAGAATAATACAAAAATAGGTTAAGTTTTATTTATTATATAATAATTTTACACAGTTAATACAATAAAGTGAAATAAAAAAACCCTTGTGTATTTACTGAAATCAAACTTTATAGCTTCCAAAGTCACGGTGGAACTAGTAGTCATTTAAGCTGACAGTATGCCTCAAATGTCTGAAGGTCAAGTTGCAAACAATATGCATCTCATTGAGTGCGAATAGGACAGAAAATTTTCATGTCGTCTATATATACACACATAGATATGCACACATATCCTCCTTATCCCGTACTATTTTATTTTTTATTTTTATTTTTTTATTATTTAATTATGTCTAATTTGCTTAAAGGTAATATATTTAATTAAGTTCTCTTGTGTAAAATTTGCTTTAGAAATAAATAATGGAAGAGCACACTGGTTCATTGTGGCACAGGCTTTGCCTATCACAAGAACCAGGGAACTCATTATTGTATATAAATATTTGTATGAATAAAGCATTACTATTATTATTAAAAAAATATATAAAAGAATCTTAGAATGATTAAAACAATGTGAAATATAATTTATGACTATATTAAATAATAGAGAGCCCAGAATCGAGCCCTAAGGGATACCCGAGCATATAAACAACGATGATGACGTGTATCAGTTAAGAACCACTGTTTGACATCTATTTGTAATATATGACGAAAACCACCTGTATAGATTTCCTCGGATACCAACCATCTACAGCTTACGCAATAGCATTTTATGATCAATTCTATCAAATGCCTTACTGTAATCTGTGTAGATTACATCTACTTTGTACTGTGTGGCTACGGTACTAAAAAATTTAGCCACCCCCTCTCTTCCCGTGGGTGTCGTAAGAGGCGACTAAGGGATAACACAGTTCCACTACCACATTGGAACTTAAAAAGCCGACCGGTGGCGGGATAACCATCCAACTGCTAGCTTTGAAATACACAGGCCGAAGACGGGCAGCAGCGTCTTCGGTGCGACAAAGCCAGCACCGCGGTCACCAACCCGCCTGCCCAGCGTGGTGACTATGGGCAAAACACATGAGTTCACGCTATTTTTGGCGTAAACTTATGGAGGCCTATGTCCAGCAGTGGACTGTGATAGGCTGTAATGATTGTAACCTTTAGACTTATGTCCTGTTAAAAAATCACTACATAGAAGAAGATTAGAAGTAGTTGATTTATTCTTAACGAAACCATGTTTTGTTCATTTAGAAATACTCTTGATATGAGCATATACTTGTTTGTGCATGACTCTTTCGAAAACCTAAGCAAAAAAACACAATTTAGAAATCGGTCTGTAGTTTTTCACTATATTTTTTGGACCTTTCTTATGTATTAGCGTTACGAATGCAGATTTCCAAATATCAGGCACTATACCGAACTCCAATGACAGTCTGAACAATAATACTAACGGGGTCTTTAATCTTTTTGCACAAGAAACTATAAATAATGGAGGAATATGATCAGGTCCTGCTGATTTACTCAAGACTAAACGCTTAAGAAGTTCAAGTACCACATTATCAAGTACTTCAATGTCAGCTATATCTAAGATGACCTCCGATGAAGGTGTAAGATCCGAGAGACATTTTGTGATATTCGTTAGGTTTCTAACTTATTGCAGAATAAATGTTTTCATTTCATTTCCATAAAGTTAAAAAGGCACTTGAAGTTTTTGAAACGTACATAGGAAGTTGAAAACGAGTCACGTAGCCTTTGATCATCTTTGCGATTACATATTTTCCTTTTTTTAACTCCACTGTGACTTTGGAAGCTTTTAATTTTAATTTCAATAAAACTATATATAGAGTTAAACTGTATATTATATAATATGATCTAATTTGTTTTTTTATTATAACAGATTTATAATTGGTAGAACATACATAATAAAATATATATACGGTCGATTTGAGTAACCTCCTCCTTTTTTTGAAGTCGGTTAAAAAATAGTTCGGTAATCCTTATTTAGCCAATCTTAACCCTTGCAATCAATTCGTAAAATAATGAAATATTATTGTTCATTTCAAACAAAACTATTTAAGAACTGCATCTATGAATCGGGTTGGGCAAACATTTATCACTGCAGCACGCTGAATTGCTCCGACACTGAAGAAGAAATATCAGTCATTAGATACACCAAAAATTAAGATTAAGAATAAACATAATAATTTCAATAATATTATTTAACAGTCATTCTTATTCTTCTATGTATGTATGACAATGCCGCACGTTTATCATCAAGGTCTAAAAAAGGTTCAACGCATTGCAATATATACTGATAGATTGAAATGATTAAAACTTTAACTATGATACAAATTTCCAAATTTGCAAATAAAACACAAACTTACAGGTTTTCCATTCTCTGCACATCTAGGTGGTACATCAATGATGTACCCATTCGTTATCTCAGTGACGCACACAAAACAGATAAGGAGAAGTATTAAGCTTGTTCGAGACATCATTTTGTGTAGCACTTTGCGTGAAGCTCTGGACAGTGGCTAGCGACTGATGCAGAGTGAAGTGGTGATGGTCAATATATACCCACAAAAATGCTTTATAATAATATTTACAAATATTATGGACGCTATTCTTTGTCTTATCACATTAAAAATAAAAAATAATGTGATATTTATATTTTGTAGCAAAAAAGTTAGCACTGAAAAAGTTTCGCGATTTTGTACCTTTTATTTTAATAATTGCTTTAATTTAAATCTTTCAAATTAGCCAGAAAAGGAAGAAGATTTCCATTTGACGTCTTTTAGGTATTTGCAATAGCATCTTAATTTTTTTTAAACCATAAATATTTATTACTAACTTTTGACATTCACTTCACACACACACTTCACTTTAGCCTATCACAGTCCACAGCTGGACATAGGCCTCCACAAGTTTACTCAAAAAATAACGTGAACTCATGTGTTTTGCCCATACTCACCACGCTGGGCAGGCGGGTTGGTGACCGCAGGGTTGGCTTTGTCGCACCGAAGTCGCTCCTGCCCGTCTTCGGCCTGTGTATTTCAAAGTCAGCATTTGGATGGTTATCCCGCCATCGGTCGGATTTTTAACCGACCTCCAAAAAAGGAGGAGATTCTCAATTCGACTGTATTTTATTTTTTATTTTTTATGTATGTTACTTCAGAACACCCAGTCAGGGTGGAGCGATTTCGACAAATTTTCTTTTGATCGAAAGGTGGTGTGTGTCATTTGGTCCCATTTAAATTTATTTGAGATCTAACAACTACTTTTCGAGTTATATCTAATAAGCGATTTTACTTGACGCTTTTTTCGTCGACCTACGTTGTATTATACCGCATAACTTTCTACTGGATGTACCGATTTTGATAATTCTTTTTTGTTAGAAAGGGGATATCTCTAGTTTAGTACCATGATAAGGAAACCAGGATCTGATAATGGGATCTCAGAGAAATTGAGGGAAACTCTCGAAAATCTGCGATAACTTTTTACTGGGTGTACCGATTTTGATAATTTAATTAATTTTTAATTTAATCGAAAGCTAATGTTTATCATGTGGTCACATATAAATTTTATGGAGATCTGATAACTACTTTTTGAGTAATCTTTGATAACGCGTCGATGTTATTGAAGTCGGTTTTTTTCGTTTGCTAGCAAACACAATTATTATTAAGTTTCAAGGTGGTAGCTATAAATAAATAAATAAATAAATATTTGCACAATACACACACGGTCGTCTGTTCCTAAAGTAAGCAACTTAATGCTTGTGTTATAGGTTACAGCCGACTGGTATATAGCTACATATTTTTTTTTTCGATAAACATACTTATAAATAATACATATATAAATATATAAATAAATATTTATATTACACCCAGACTCGGGGTGGGAATCGAACCCACAACCCTCGGAGCAGAAAGCAGGGTCACTACAAACTGCGCCAACGGGCTAGTCAAACGGGCTATGGAACTGTGTTATCCCCTAGTCGCCTCTTACGACACCCACGGGAAGAGAGGGGGTGGCTATTTTCTTTAGTACCGTAGTCACACAGTACTGGATTGGATGGGATGTCTATGTATAGTCTATATATTATGGCTATACAGTGTCTAATATATAGTCTACGTGGTGACTTTTATTATTATTGCAGTTTGCTATTATTATTATATCATTCGCTAGCTATTATATATTTTTATAAATCATTGTAAATAAAATAAAGGTTTTTAATTAAGAATATTGTTATTTTTCTTAATACAGTTTTAAATGCGCAGTAAAATATGAAATTATCAAAATAAAAGATACAAAAACTTGTTACTTTTTCAGTGTTAATTTTTTTGCTACAAGATATAAATATCACATTATATTTCATTTTTAATATGATAAGACAAAGAATAGCGTCCATAATATCTGTAAACATTAAAATAATGCGTTTATGCGGGTGTATATATTGACTGTCGCCACTACACCCTGCATCAGTCGCTAGCCATTACAGTGCTTCACAGTCTTTACGCAAATTGCTACACAAAATGATGTCTCGCACAAGCTTAATACTTCTCCTTATCTGTTTTGTGTGCGTCGCCGAGATTACAAGTGGGTTCATCATTGGTGCACTACTTACAACTAAATGTGCACAGAAAGGAATACCTGTAAGTTTGTGTTTTATTTGCAAATTCATAAATGTGTGTCGTAGTTTATGTTTTAGTCATTTAAATCTATCAGCTACCTATATATAGCAATTGGTTGAGCCTTATTTATACTTTGATGTTAAACTTCCTAGAACACATATACTTATCTAAGAAGAAATTTACATTCCTTCGATATGATGTGCACTGTCTTGGCAGAGACACAGGGGTAAATTTACTTTACGGTAGGGGGCATCAGGTAGGTACTTGGTGTTACGGATGCAGAAAGCCCAAGGCAAGGGCGTAAAATATAAAAGAACAAAAGGGTCAGCCGAAGATGTGCGGAACTGTCATCAGGCCGCAACGGTACTAATTGCGCCCGGGCTACATGGGCAAGAGCCACCCCTGCAGAGACACGCCCTATATTTTTTTTATACATTAAAATACCTTTTTCATACTTAGGTGCATGTGAAATAAAACGGAACGGAAAAATACACTTTCTATTTCTATAAATATAAGAATGAGTATTCAATAATATTATTGAAATTATTATGTGTATTCTTTGTATTAATTTTCGGTGCATCTAATGACTGATATTTCTTTTTCAGTGTCAGAGCAATTTAGTATGCTGCAGTAAGCAATGTTCGCCCACAATTCATAGATGCAGTTCTTAAATAAATTTGTTTGAAATGAATCAAACATTTATACTATTTCATTATTTTACGAATTGGGTGGAAGGCTAAGATTGGATAAGTCAGAAGGGATTGGTAAATATTGTTTATTTTTCGCACCAAATATAAATGTAGAATAATACAAAAATAGGTTAAGTTATATTTATTATATAATAATTTTACTCAGTTAATACAATAAAGTGAAATAAAAAAACCCTTGTGTATTTACTGAAATCAAACTTTATAGCTTCCAAAGTCACGGTGGAACTAAAAAGAGGAAAATCTGCAATCATAAAGATGATCGGAGGCCACGTGACTTGTTCCTAACTTCTTTATATTCATAATTCGTTCGTAGTAGAAAAATAGCGGCGTCTTGAAGTTTAATCAATATAATAGTACTCATAGGACGCCTAAGTACTATCATATTGGATCAAAATCATAGAAGGGTCAAATTCTGTGAGGTATAAAATTCAGAAACCTTTTTTTTGTATTGATTCAATCTTGTTAATGTAAACGTTAAAAAGGAGAAATAATGAGACCCATATACAACAAGCACATACACATACTTCGTACAGAGCTTTAAAAATATAAAACTTTGATAGGAGAGATGCTCCAGTTCGATTAAATCATTTAAATATATGGGATATTCAGTTTGCTATCAGGTCGCACCTCGATTAACTCATTCTTTCACTATGCCATATTGCCGACCATTATGCTGCTTTGATAGTAGGTGAAAGAAAGAAGTTTTTGATGATTTCTAGCAAGAAAAAAGATTTTTAATACTTTAACATTCCTCCGACAAATATAAAAGTAAGCAAAGACTTTCTAATCATTTGAATTACTGAATTAATGTAGTTTTAGGATCGCAGTGTATTCAATATTATGATTTCACATTTTTTCTGTAATTACACGCTAAATTGAGGAAGGTTAGGTTAGGGAGACATGAACCATGATTTGTGCGGGAGACATGATCAGTGGTTCAATTGCCCCTCGGGTAAGTTTTGCAGAAAACTTATTATTCTATTATATAACATTAGCTTTTACCCGCGGCTTCACTAGCATTGATTTTTTTTAAATAAAAAGTATCATATGTTACTTTTAATACCTCCAAGATTATATAAAATTTCACGATGATCGGTTAAGTAGTTTTCACGTGAAAGCGTCACAAGCAAACTTACACTCACATTTATAACATTAGTAGGGATAATATGTACACATGCGACAAGATGTGGTGTAGTTTTAGCAAGCGAGAAATCGAGGTATCTTTGACTGGTAACTTCTACTGAAAGAAGAACTCTGGTTATAAGGGAAAAAGTTTAAGGAAAAAAAAAAAAATTTTCAGGATAATAATAATAACAACAAAGCTTTATTTATTCCATACATGTCCGAATTACTTAGTCCGAATTATTTAAATATAAATAATACTGGAAGAATCAGTAAAAATATCAAATTATCATAATCATTGTAGCTATAAATAATAAATTTGATTTTTCATTATTACTTATACAACCAATCAATACATTCAATCAATTCATATTTGCAAATAATAATATATAATATCATGCTAACTATCATTATTTTACCAAACAATTATAAATAATTACCAAACAGTTGTATACATTAACAAAAAGTTATACTATAGAAATATTAATACTACCTATCTTTTTAATAATATTTTGTAGCAAATAAATATGACATTTGGTTTTTACAATTTCTCATACAATTAATCAATATATTCAATCAGTGCATGTTTTTATGTTTTATTTTTTTTTTTGTTTTTATACAATCATACATATTAATAGCAATTTTTACCAACCATCGATTCCAGTTACAACTAACAAGCAAAGCAATAACAATATCATACTAACTATCACTACTTTTACAAATCAATTATAATTATAGTTATAGCTCAGTTACGTAAATTTACAATAAATTTCATTATATACTATTTTTTTTTTTAGTATATTGCCATTTTGCGATTGCCTTTTACAAATTTTCATACAGTTCATTAGTATCTTTTTTTTTCATTTAGCAACTATCTACTATGTATATAAATTATGTGGAGACCCCCTTCGGGTAAAAGCCTCCTCCAAAGACTGCTAAAAGTCTTTCGTCTTTTGCTATCTCAATTCAGTTTTGTCTGTATTTCTTTGGAGGGTTATGGCCGGACTCTCCCACGGTGACCGGCCGTACTGGAAGATACAGATGTGGAGGGCCTGTCTGTGGCTGCTATTTTTCAGGAAAATAGGCGAAAAATAACGTCTGCAGATGGTCGTAATAAATATGCAACAGTCAAAAAAAAATCAACGAAAGAGAAACTAAAAAAGAGAAAACTACAAAATAAATTTACGGAATCTGAAGATGGTGTAATTCCTGACGCTGATAGCAGTAAAGATGATTTGAATGAAGGGCTAAAGTTCGATAACCGTTGGTATTGTTTTATATGCAAAACAGACCTAGTATTAGATATATGACTCTGTATTTCGTGCAAGAGATATGTTCACTTAAATGTCATGAATGCGCAAACTAAGAACAGTTGATTTTTTATATATTGATCTCTTTAGTGACCTGTTATATTATGTAAGTCTAAAATGCCATTTTACTGTTGAATTTTAGTTTAGGAGGGCGTAAATTATAAGACAGGTACATATAAAATTATGGTACGAGAAAACCCACCGCGGGACACTGTCCAAATCTAAAAACAAATTCTGGAGCAGAAACCATGATCAGATCTATCTTCCTGAAATTTATCCTTATGTTTGGTAATGTTACAGTTCACCATCTGAACTACTTTTTGGCGAAAATACAATTTTTTCTAATGTCGGCGTTCAGCAAGGAGACCCACTAGGTTCGGCTCTTTTTAGTCTAGGTATCCACAAATGTATCTCAAATTTAAAATCAAAATTGAACATATGGTACCTAGATGATAGAACCATAGGAGATAAAGTGGACGATGTCGTTGAAGACTTAATCAAAATTAAAAACGAGTTTGATAAAATTGGTCTCAAATTAAATTTTTCGAAATGTGAAAATTTTTTTACAGATATTCTATCACTTTCCAAAATTAATTTGGCAACGGAATTATTTAATAAAATTGCTCCTAATTTAAAAATACTTCAAAGAAGTACACTTTGTCTTCTAGGTGCACCACTTTTTGATGAAGGCATACAGCCAATTTTGGATAATAAAATTAAAATGTTTGTTGAAAACACTGACAAATTTGGCGATCTAAATTCTCATATTGCCTACACTATATTAAAATATTGTCTATTTGTCCCAAAATTAATGTATATTTTACGCGCAAGCCCAATTTGGAAATTTCCTGGAATGACCGAAAAACATGATGCCACTTTAAAAAATTCATTAGAAAAAATTCTAAATTTATCTTTTGATGAAAATTCATGGACCCAAGCTACTTTACCAATAACAGGTGGTGGCATCGGCGTGAGAAAAATTTCTAGTGTCGCTCTTCCTGCGTTTCTTGCTTCTGCGCATAGTATCAAGGGTTTATGTTCTGACATCTTAAAATCTAAATCAGTCCAAATTACAGATGCTACAGATGCAATAGAAAACTGGAAGTTAATGTGTCCTAATGGCGATATCCCGAAGGACGTACAAAACAAAAACTTTGGGATATACCGATAGTTCACAATACTCATATAAGTTTGACGCAAAATCTTACAAGTGACAAAAACCGTGCCAGGCTTTCTAGCTGTGTCAAATAAAGAGTCAGGTCACTGGTTACACGCAATGCCGTCAAAAAATCTTGGGACACTTTTAGACAATGAAAGTTTTAGAATTGCTCTCGGTCTCCGGTTGGGAGCTCCACTGTGCTTTGAACACAGATGTCCGTGCGGAAAAGAGGTCGATTCTTTCGGACTACACGGCCTTTCCTGTAACAAGAGTTCAGGTAGGTTTTCCCGCCACGGTTCCCTAAACGATACCATAAAAAGAGCTCTTGCCACCATCGACGTTCCTGCTCTTATCGAGCCAACTGGAATTAGTCGCAATGATGGTAAGAGACCTGATGGATTGACGTTGGTTCCCTGGGAAAGGGGACGGGCGCTTTTGTGGGACGCAACCTGCGTTGACACACTTGCTTCGTCTCATGTCAGGGAAACAGCCTTAAAAGCGGGAGCCGCAGCGGAAAAAGCTGAAACGACTAAACGGCACAAATATTCGTCACTAATTCCAAATTACATCTTTGTGCCGTTTGCAGTCGAAACGCTTGGACCTTGGAGTAGCAGTGCTAAAAATTTTTTAAATGAAATAACACCTCGCCTTATTGCCTCCACTGGTGACAAGAGGGCTGGTGCATTTTGTGCCCAGAGAATCGGCATAGCGATTCAACGAGGAAATGCTGCCAGTATTCTTGGCACAATTCCACGCGGACATTATTTATACCAAAACTATCTGTAAATATTTTAGTTCTTAAGTTGTGAATTGAAAATATGTATACTATTTTGTATAAATAAAACTTAGAACACTTGAAAAAATAAATAAATGCATAAATATTTAAAGAAACAACCGATGAGTCACCATCTTCGTCACCATCTTGGATCGCTTACCGCACTTTGTCTTCATCCTGTTATTACGATTTTTATAGTATTATCTTGTTTGAAATACATTTATTACAAGTTACAGTTATTTATAAATATTTGGTATGACACCGATTCGTTTGACTTTATTGGAGTTAATTCTATAGGGGGAGAAAATGGTTACGTATGTGCAATAAAATTTTGCCTTTTAGAAAACATATTACGCAGGTAGTAGGTACCTACGTAGTGCTACTTATAGTAATAGTAGGTATAGTAGTTTAAAACAGCAAAATATTTATTGATTGTAGTGAAATACTTATTTTTCTACCCACTTGACAAAAGAACTTGATTAGTTTTATCTCTGTTATGTTGTTATATTATCTAATCGTAATTTTAGTTGAGATTAATATCCTTATTTAGTTACTAATTTTAAATGAGTAATTTTAAATAAGGATATAAATTAGTAGATGAACTAGCTGAAACACGCTTCATAATTTATTGAAATTCCCAAAGGTTTTGATATAACTAGTAGTTGATGCATCTGCAAATTTTTTTAGCCTCTAGAACCGCTCTCATTCAACCCATTCCAAAATTAAAATTAAAAAATAAACACTAAGTTCACCCTACTTTTGGATATAGTGTATTTATCGGATAACGGACTTAGAAATCGGAGCAGTACTAGCATACTATACTTACAGCGCACAATTACTATCTAATTAATTGCGTTTATTTAGACACATTTACGGGTTTTCGGGAAATATGTATACATGTCAATACAATAACTTTTTACTATATGCATGTTAACGCTTTATCTTGTTATTAAATTTTTGGACAGAATGGAAATTTTTTATCTTAAACTACAATAACAAACTCTAAAGATTAGAAGGGAAAAAACAACTAGAATTCGTGTAACAAAAGTATGTATGTATTCTTTAAGATCTACTATTAATATTAACGGTATTACTTTAATAGGTGCTTTTCATAGAGCTAAAATTATTAGTAACTAGCTGTGCCCGCGACTTCGTCCGCGTGAAATAGTGACTTTAGACAGCATTGTTTGGATGCATTTTTTGGTTTATTTTGGACATCATATTCATCATTACAGTCCATATAGCACAAAATCGAACCCGTTAACAGCAGCTTCAATCGGCTTTAGTAAATATAATTCGGTCATTGCAGTGCGAAAACTAATAATGTCAAACAATCTATTAGACATGGCACCAATATATAAGGAAAATGATTTGTTAATGTAGGCAAGGTTAATGGATTTTCCATTAGTTTTTAAGTCCATCTAAAGGTTGGTGTTTAGTGTGTTAAAATAGTTGTAGCATATTATTATTAGTACCTATGTACATTAAGAGTTTAGTAGATTATCTAGAGATAATAAGTAATTCACCAATGATAAAAAATAATAAGGGTTTGTTGATATAAAATTTATAACCAAATTAGAAATTTTCGTAATAAAATGTCTTCAATAATCTCCGATTTGGTAACCTAAATAATTAAGTTCATCTTAAATAATACATTTATATCTATATAAAACTAAAATAGGTTAAAAAGTAATTAAAAATTATTTACGGTTTAGAAATAATAAGCGAAGTTATCGCGCAATACAAATACCTAAAATATGTGGAGTTGAAAACTTATTTTCTTTTTAAGCCAGCTAAAAAGTTTTCAAGTTAAGCATTTAGCAAAATAAAATATCAAAACAAAAACTTGAAACTTTTTCATTGTTCAATTTTTTTTTTGCTACAAGAAACAATAACAAAACAAAGAATACCATCCTGTAGTGTGGAATATTTGTAACGGAGTCCAACATAATATCTGTGAACATCAAATCAATGCATGCGGGTGTATAACAGTATTTGAAGCACATATATTGACTGTCGCCAGTCCACCCTGCATCAGTCGGTAACCGCTATCAGTGTCTTACACAAATTGCTACACAAAATGGCTCGCACAAGCTTAATATTTCTGTTTATATGTTTTGTATGCGTCACTGAGTTTTCAAATGGATTTCTCATTAAAGGAAGAAGTGAACAAGGTGTTTTTACGAGAGAAATACAAGTGCCAAAAGATGAAGTCCTGGACAATAAACTCGGCTTAGAGCAAGAAGTACCCCTAGAAGTCACAGTCAACAAAAAATGTGCAGAGATAGGCCAATTTGTAAGTTTGGGTTCTATTTTGCAAAATTTAAAATGTTTATTGTAGTTTAAATTTTAATCATTTAAGTCTATCTGTAAAGTTGGCAAATACAACTATTTGTATACATATATATGTGAAATAATTTGCATACCTTCGATACGATAGCGTTGACTTGACAAAGACATATCCTTTGCCTCATACAACTATTTAAAAAAAAAAATAAACAGCAAAATACACTTTATTTTAAATATCAAGATGACTATTAAATAAATTATTAAGGTTGTTATGTGATTTATAAGTCTTAAATTTTGATGTATCTAATGACTGATTTTTTTTTCAGTGTATGAATCATAAAGATTGCTGCACTAATTCATGTTTGGGATACATGAAGAGATGCGTTTCTTAAATAAAAAATTGTTGAAATGAATCCAATATTACATTATTTATTTATTTTACGAATCGGATGAATAGGATGGTTAAGATTGGACAAATCAGGAGGATTCTCTGCGAAATACTGGATTTCAGTCATAGCGTCCTTGGAAATTTTCCATAATTCGGGATAATTTTTCTTAAAATTATTATACCAGTTATAAATCTGGAAAAATATAAAATAAGTTTAATGATATTATATAATAATGTTATAAAATGACTACAATAAAATTAAATGAAATGTACCTTTGTGTATTTACTGAAATCATAGTTAATGGCTTCCAAAGTCATAGTAGAATTAAAAAGAGGAAAATCTGCAATCGTTAGATGATTAGAGGCCACGTGACTTGTTCCCAACTTCTTTAAATACGTTTCAAAAACTTCCAGAGCCATTGTAACTTTCTTGAGTCCTAAATCTGTACGTTTATAGTCGAAAAATATCGGCGCCATCTAAGTACGTAATAGAAATAATAAAAGAGTAAAGGCATCTATCCTTAAACATCATATAGAGATTAAGGAAGTAACTCAAAATAACCTATATTACACGAGGAAAAGAACTGATACGTTAATATATTTAGATAAACGTTTTAACAAGTTGTTTTTAACATTGTTTTTAAACGTTTACGCTAATTTCACTAATTATTTTGAAACACCTTTTAATGAAACAACGAGAGGACCATGTGATCATGGTTACTGTAAAGTATCCGAAATGTCGGGCATATAAAACCTAAATAACAAAAAACTAATAAATCGCGATAAAATTCGGAAAAGTAGTTTCATTATAAAGTTGTTTTTAAGTTTTACAAATATACCTATACGTTATAGGTAAATTTAAAGTTCTCGTCACGTGTAAACAAACAGTAATAAGATAAATATATTTATAGGTCATTGAACGTAACTCAAAACAGTGAAAGTGCTTGATTTCTAACTGAACGGTTTTTCCGTGATGTGACTAAAAATGTCTTAGTGACAAACATTTTACCCGTCACAAATGTATGAAAACAATAAGATGAAGATGTAGCAATAAGATAGTAATTATATTGTATTACTAACTCTTACCGTGTATGCAGATATATTAGCATAATATGTTGAAAGATTGAAACAAAGTCGATGATTCACGATCGCCCTAAAACAATGTTTACAATTATTTATTAGCTTGGCAGCAGATATGCATCAAAAACATCAAAATTTCAAAATATAATCTAACTAAATACTAAAAAGCAAGTGGTGATTAATAAATTAAGCTGTTTACGGTTTTATTTTGTGAGAAATGGCAAGAAAAAATTCTGCTGCATAACGTTTCAGCCTGTAATATCCCACTACTGAGCATAAGCCTCTTTCCCCATGTAGGAGAAGGATCAGAGCTTAATCCACGACGCTGCTCCAATGCGGGTTGGCAGATATATTCCCTACTATAAGTCACGATCGCTATCAGGTGTACATGATAACAACCGGGACCGACGGCTTAACGTGCTCTCCGAGGCACGGTGGGGAGACCCACAAGGACTGCACAAACACCCAGACCACGGCAAACACCTGTATGGCCACTACAAATGTTTGTCATGTGCGGGGATCGAACCTGAAACCGCCAGCGCAACAGATACAATCCATGGCTGTAACCGTTGCGCCAACGCGGCGCAACTGCTGCATAAATGTATGAAAAATTGAATATAAATATTGACTATTAGGATCAGCTATTATGGCTATATTAATATAATAATATTACTTGAGCGATATTTGGGACACAACAATAATAAGTATTAAATAATCCACAGATTTTACGTAGCAATGCTATTAGGTGGTCATTAGGTCAGGTCATTAGGTTAGTAGTGTCGAAGAATCCTAATCGGTCAGTAGGTACATCAGATATAAACGGCCTAAATCTGGACAAAAAGATCGCAATTTTATATTTGTTTAGTATGTTAGATAGTCCCCTGCGAACTTTTAATAAAAATTATTATTATAGTAAGATAGAAGTGTTTTAACCGTAATTTAGGATCCTGCGGGTATAGATCTGAAGTTGGCTTATAACTGTCGCAAATATATTGCAATATAGCATTGCTTTCGCTTAGAAAAAAACCTTCATCGTCTAACACAGGAATTTCTTTTTGGGGATTCATCTGAAAACAAAAGATAAATAGTTAAAATGACATGATACATAAAAAATTTACTAGTGGTCGCCAAGTGGTCGAAATTCCACCATGAATAATAATATAAATTATAAGTTTGAATATTATTGACGTTTCGTTGTCAAAGACTGCACTTCTGTAATAATAAACAAAAGAGTGTGTGTCAAATACATGGTAGTGTTCGTAATGTTTTTTTTTTTTTTTAATTTATTTAATAAAAACAAAATTAGTATTCTGTAGTACTCTCTCTAGTACAGTCTCTATATAAACTATAAGTGTGCTTCATACTCCGCCGCCCGCGCAATTTCCATAAAAAGGGGTACAAAGTTTTTGCTTCACGTATATTATTATATAGATTAATACTAAGAAAAAATAAATAATCTAAGTACATAATTTTGATGTATATATAATTGTTTTTTCTCGCAAGCGAAAAAAACCGACTTGCAATTATATGCAAGTATATGTAGTTATTAAAAATCAGGTTCTAACACACACGTTTGTATCTGGGTACATTGAACTTTCATCGAAGAAAAAGTTACATCATTGTAATGCGCTCCTTTAAGTATTTGTCAAAATAACTTAGGTAATATGAGACCTTCCCACCGCAAACAGCTGTCTATGTCTGTTACTAACAGCTGTCTATTAAATTTAGTAAAATTTATACCTTACCTGTGCATATTCCGGAGTCATGTGCTCACCTCTGCCATAATCAACATTTATCAGTTCGAAGGGGACGTCTAAATATTTTAAAGCTTGTCTGACGGATAACGATGGCGGGCCATCTGATACAGCGTATAGTTTGAGCACCATTGTCAGCAATTTTTTTAAATAATAAGTAGCTGAACCGGCGCCCTTCGGACCGCTATTTCTGTTTGTAAATATATTGAGATGTTTTTTAAATTTTCCTTGTTCAGACAATAACGAACGCAAATTAAAAGAACGTACACATATGCGGGTACATATATTTCGGTGACTTATTTCTTTAAATTACTGTTATCTGTCAGTTGGAGAAACTATGTTGACTGAAAAGTATTAATTTCAAACAAATAGCTATGAAATACACAGGCCGAAAACGGGCTGCAGCGTCTTCGGTGTGACAAAGCCAGCCCTGCGGTCACCAACCCGCCTGCCCAGCGTGGTGACTATGGGCAAATCACATGAGTTCATTCCATTTTTGGAGCGAACTTGTGGAGGCCTATATCTAGCAGTGGACTGTATTAGGCTGAAGTCAGCCATGAAATACCTAACTATTAAAAGATAGCTCTGTATTTTAATACATAAACTATAAAAACGTTACGTTATCTAGCAATTAATTTAAATAAATTAACCAATATTAAAAACTCATCTACGACAGCAAAAAATATCGTACTTACCTTAATAAACACTACACACAGTACGAGTGTCTAAGAGTCACGACGAAACATAACTAGTACAATCACTTGCCCTTGGTGTCATATTTTGGACCTCTCGTATTTTATCTAAAGAAATATTTAAGAATGCAAGAATTACTTACTACATGTAAAATAATTGTGTTTGCTCGTAAAATAAAACTAACTAAACTAACCGACTTCAGTTACGTCGACAGGTAACAACGTAAGTAGACGAAAAAAATGAACAAACGTACTAGTCATCACTTCGATTTTTGAAAGTTTCCCACGATTTCTCTGGGATCCCATCATCAGATCCTGGTTTCTTTATCATGGTACCACACTTCGAATATCTCCTTTCCAACTAAAAAAGAATTATCAAAATCGGATCATAAACGACGAAGCTATCCCCGAACATACCTACATTAAAAAAAAAAAAAAAAAAAAAAAAAAAAAATATATATATATATATATATATATATATATATATATGTGTGTATATATATATGTGTGTATATATATATGTGTGTGTGTGTGTGTGTGTATACGGTCGAATTGAGTAGCCTCCTCCTTTTTTGAAGTTGATTAAAAATTAATCATAGTTTAACAATATACAGGATTAAAATGTAATTAAATATTAGATGTTAGTGCTTGTAATTACTACGTTATTGGTTATTCCGCTTTAACCTAAAATTATGCCATATTTGTTTGGGAACGAAAAAATAACCGACTCGACATCAATACATCGACAAGTAATAAAATGTATCTGTACTTATATAATTCCGCTCACTGTTGAATTAATAAAATACCTTGACATAGTTGAAAGTAAACAAGTTCTGAAGCAATTGTTAGATAAGTAGTCATAGTACAAATTATACAAACCAAATATAATTATATTTTATTGTAATTTATAAAAACCGCAAGATGGGTTTCCTTGTAAATAAACCCTTAAATGTTTTGCCGCCGTTATTGCGATCGTATCTTTCTTGGGACTGTGTGAACTGTGTCCCTTGCACATACTTTACTGTCTTTTATCTTAAAACATAATAAAATTATAGAATGTGTTGGTTGATTTCAAAGTAGATACTCTTACTAACGACAAAGACTTTCTTTATAATACGAAATCGACAGGATTTAATTGTTTTATTTTAAAAGCCTCTTAGTATCTACTAGCTGTGCCCGCGACTTCGTCCGCATGGAATTTAAGTTCAGTTCGCAGAATTTTAAAATAAATAAATTTATAAAATAAAAGTAGCCTAAGTTACTCCTTGCTACATCAGCTATCTGCCAGTGAAAGTCCCGTTAAAATCGGTCCAGCCGTTTCAGAGATTAGGCGGAACAAACAGACAGACAGACAAAATGTTCCGTATATACATCCATATGCATTTAGTATAAAGCGGTTATTTTAATATTACAAACACGCTCCAATTTTATTTATTTGTATAAATAATATATCTACTGGAAAAAACCTTTAGGTTTTGACTTTTGAATATTAAGGAGACTTATTGAACGTAAAGTCTTTACAAGACATTACAGATATACAATGTATAGATGAAATCAGAGCTATTTTTGTAGTATTGTATATTAAATAATAGTGAATATGTACGCATCAGAAAAGCAAAAGCAAATCTAGGGTTAAGGGCGCATGTTTCGTAACGTCACAAAGTAGTTTTATGACAAAATTTATAAATTTAGAAATCGACTAAGCATGCGCCATTAGTGAGTGTTTGTTTCAAAATGGAAACATGCCGTCAATTTGTTTTTCTATTAATCCATTTATTTTTTGTAGGGGTGACGTCTCTCCTCTTTCCTTCTAATGCTGCAATTGGAGTAAATACAATTAGAATACGTCGTCAGGCTGGGTATGTTTACGATCGTCCATCTTTATCTTTCGATTTGCCTTCCCAAACTACTGTTGGTTCAACTTCGACTCAAGCCACAACTGTTGACAGGATCTCAGCACAACAAATGTACTATGCATATCCAGTACCAGCCGGTGGCAGCACAAGCAATGGATACTCAAAAACGGGTACTACAGGAGCAACCTCAACAGCCACATCTGGTGCAACTGGGTATAACTACGATGCTGCCGCGAAAAATACTGTAACTGGAACAACAGGCACTGCTGATCCTAGTAATTATAACATTGGCTACTCCGGCTCGGGCTCAGCTTCTACAGTGACATCAGGTGGTTCAGCAGGATATAATTATGGCAGTGCAGCACAAAACACGGTATCAGATTACACTGGAGGTGGTACGTCTATAGCTGTTTCAGGATCTGGAAGGTACAACTATCAGATACAAAATACAGGATTACAAACTAATACCAATACCGGTTCAACTAGTTATACTGCGTCTACCTCGGGTTTAAATTCTGTATTATCTACAACTAGCGGTTCAACAAAAGCACCAGAATATTTACCACCTACAAATATAGGTAGAGGAAACGTAGACGGTAGTGTAACATCCAACACTCAAGCCGGATCTGGAAATATTAGTTTAAGGCCTTCGGATTCATACATTCCACCTTCAACATCAGTTTCTACGCAGCAGAAAACACCGTCAGTTACAGTCACGCAAACCGGGGGGTATATTGCACCGTCAGTGAATGTCGGAACGCAAACGTCTATTGCTCCTGTATCTACACCTAATTCATTTTATCTGGTTCCTAATACTGGTTCTCAAATTTCGAATAATCAAAATACCCAAACTAAAGTGACTGAAACGTCGTCAGGAACCATACAGCAAACACCTAATCAAGAATATTTGCCACCTGTAATTACTTCTTCAGGCATGGTTAGTCAAAGACCTGTGACGCCTGCTGCAAAATACTTACCACCTGTTTTTAAATAAGGAATGAATACTGATATTGTCAATGCTGTATCTTTTTAGAAATAAATAATACTAATTATAGTAATTATAATATTATAAGCGATAAAAATACGAGACAGTATATTTAACTAACTAAACTATATCGAAATAATTATATTTCCTAACATTACTATTTTTTCTTTTTGTTTTTTCTTTTACCAATATTTATAGTCGTGAGTATCATTCACAAAAATAACAACATAATCATAAACAACATAAATAAATAAATACTTTACTTATTTTATTAGTTGTAATATGTACAATCTAATTTATTTATTTAATTATCAAAAAAAGAAACAATATGTAGAAATTTATAATTATAAGTAACAAAAGAAAACCTAAGGTTTGTACAATATGCTACAGTTGACATTTCTTAACGGTACAAAACGTAGTAGGTAAAAAAACAATCTCAGTAAAAGTTTCAGTTGGTACATCAATTTTTATACGATGTATTTTAATAATTTAATGTTTTATTAAAAGGTTCTGTCAAAAGATAGAACTTTTTAAGTTTTTTTTTAATATTATTTTTTGCATTCATTCAACCAAAGGATCATTCAAGTGATACATTACGGTTCAGACTGTAAAATCCCACTACTGGGCATAGGCATCTTTCCCCATGTAGGAGAAGGATCAGAGCTTAATCCACCACGCTGCTCTAATGTGGGTTGGCGGATATATTCGCTAGTATGAGTAACGATCGCTATCAGGTGTACATGATAACAACCGGGAACGACGGCTTAACGTGCTCTCCGAGGCACGGTGGGAAGACCCACAAGGACTGCACAAACACCCAGACCACGGCAAACACCTGTATGGCCAATACACATGTTTGTCAAGGGGGGGGGGGGTTGGGATCGAACCCGCAACCGTCAGCGCAATAGGTACAATCCATGGCTGTAACCGTTGCGCCAATGCGGCGTCATACATTACGTAAGTGATACATTACGTAAGCAGAATTTTAGTAATTCTTAACCCCCCCTCCCCCTTGTCAGCAAAAGTCAGCATCCCCCCCCCTATGCTTTATGTTATTCTTTCGAATTTATTGCACAATTAACATTCTAATATTTAACATAGACAACTAGGGTAGCCAGATGGACGTTTGAATTGAAACCTACCAATTTTGCAAAAGAGGAAAACAAGAAATAATAAAAAAACACTGCTGACGTAACCACCATGTCATCCCCCTGTCCCCAAACATGTGATAAAAAATAAGCAAAACAAAGACACCCCCACAACCCCCCTTCGGCGCTTAGCATTGTAATGGTAGCAGATTTATTAATCGAGGGACTATGCGGCCGTTGTCTGATTACTTATAATACTAGCTTCGGCCCGCAACTTCGTCCACGTGGACTCCATTTCTAGTGGTCTTAGTGTAATGATATGTATATAACCTATAGCCTTCCTCGCTAAATGAGCTATCTAACACTGAAAGAATTTTTCAAATCGGACTAGTAATTCCTGAGATTAGCGGGTTCAAGCAAACAAACTAACAAACTCTTCAACCTTATATATATCTACCCATACAAATAAATAAAATTGGAGTGTCTGTTTGGAATATTAAAATAAGCGCTTTTTATTAAATTCATATGATAGGATACGGTACTCATACCAAAATAACACAATATTCTACAATTTTGTCTGTCTGTCTGTTTATTTGTTCTGTCTAATTTCTAAAACGACTGGGCCGATTTTGACGGGACTTTCACTGGCAGATAGCTGATGTAATAAGGAGTACTTTAGGCTACTATTGTTTTAGAAATTTATTTATTTTATAACTCTACAAACTAAACAATAACTTTTTATAATTCCACGCGGATGACGTCGTGGGATCAGCTGATATTGTAATAAAACTTTCATCAGTCAATATCTGAACGTGAGTTTAGAAAAAACTGTCTTTATGGAGCAATATTGTAGCTAAAATAACTAGACATTTTTATATCTATTTAATATTTCTAACTAGAAAAACAAATAACATTTAAACCTGTATTATAATGATTTAATTAATTAGTAAAGTGATGAATTAAGTAAACAAATAAATAAACGCATTATTTTTATTTACAAATCTAAATATTTTGCATAAAACTAAGCGCTTCCATCAAATGAATGTCAGTCACAATCAGGTGTCAACGTACGTCGTAATACGTCATACAAAAATAGCATCAAGTCAAAGATGAAAGTTATTTTTAATTTTTCTTAAAAAAATAATATAATGTGTTATTTTACTGTTTAAAATGAAGATTTTATGCATATGTGAATTGCTGCACTTTTCTCAAGATTCTTATAAATTGTGAACAACATCGCTGGAAAACTCTGCAAAAATTATGATTTTATTAAAGCAAACGGTTAAATATTCTCGAATAGGGAGCAAAGTAATTCCGAGGTATGCTTGTTATTAATATAAATATCATAGAAGAATTTGAAATTTAATTTACGTGTTGTTTATTACTTTATACAATATTAATATTCAAGGTTTGCGATATTATAAATATTTACAACCGTAAATATAACGCAGGGTTGGTATCTATACCTAATATCTTCGCTTGCTTGTAAAATTGTATTAATTTATTTCAGGACCGTCAAGGAGTGGGCTACAGTAACTAAGAATGGTGCATCTCGAGATGATCGATGTGTCATCATACCCTGATGCCTTAACCATAAATGATCTGCCAAACGAATTACTTATATATATTTTTTCAATGATTGATTTCGAATCACTCTTGGCAGTGGCTAAAGTATGCATGAGATGGCAGCAACTATGCTTGACTCCTTGCATATGGGACAACACACGCCTCATTGTATGCATGAAGAATTATGTGAGAATAAGTGATAGCATTGTGCCTTTTGTGGCTAAATATCTAAAAAATGTCAAGTTGCAGTATTTTAAATTGTATTCACAAGTGAGGTCTTCCCTTATAAGCTATTGTCCAAATTTGACTCACCTAGAAATAAGCATATCTCAAGTTGACAGTTGTATTTTTGATGATTTAGGGCATTGGCCTAATTTGAAATTTCTTAGTTTCCGTAATTCCCTGATAGTACAAAATGCTGAAAATTCAAATGGGAATTTTGTTTATCACCTGCCATTTGAAAAATTAAAGTATCTGGAGACACTGATTTTATCCAATTTTGCATTGACCCATGGTAGTTTGTACAGTATGTTACAATGTGTGAATTTAGTGAGTATAAACATGGAAAAAATGAAGAATATACCAGCAGACTTCCTCGAATCTCTGCTGAGGACAAAGCAAAACACTTTGAGGGCACTGCACATTTATGGTGATACATTGAACGATGACATTATTGCATCAATATCTAAATGTAAAACATTGCAAGTGTTACACATAATGACGTGTAAAACATTGTTTGACTCAAGTTTGTTGCACTTCTATCGATTAAAGAATTTACGATCATTAAAATTACGCCATGGATACTTCTCAACAAATGCATTACTTGCATATTTTTCAAACAATATATTCCAGCATCTAACATATTTAAGTCTCTCTAGATGTCACCATGTGACTATGCAAGTAGCTAAAGTTATAAAGTCCAGTGCCCCAAATTTGAAGGAATTATCGTTCTATCTATGCCCATTTATAATAGCTCCAGACTTTAAAAGAGGAGAATTACAGAAAATGTTTAAAATAGAATTATTACTAGACTAAATAAAACAGTCCATATTTGACATAAGCAGCTTAGATATCCGTCCCCATCTACAGTAAATTTACAAAATTAAATGATTAGTCGTACTTTTAGAGTCAATTTTATAAGTATTATAATAAAATAAAAAATTAATTCAAGTATTAAAAATGTAAATTTGTTATACAAGGTCACATTGATTTCATTCGTTAATTAATATAAAGAATTAGCATTTGAATTGAGTCAAAATGTAAATCTGTTTGCATTGTTATAAAAAATCCTAATTGTATTTTTTTAAATAAGTTATAAAAGTATATAGAATGCCGAGATGTGCAATATTTATGCATGTGTCATAATAATAGTATTTAAGGATTGACATTCACTAAGTGCATGTATGTTGTAGTAAAATTATTGTAATTTATTTTTAAATAACACTAATACATATAATAAAATCCATATTTCAGTATTTGAAAATAATGAGTATTGAGGATATGTTAGAAAAATAAATTAGGATCACACCATGGTCCAATAGTTCACGTCCATACCATGGTCGTCTTTCTCCATAATTACATTTTTCACAGATCATTGTAAATCTATTGCAGGTTTGACCAAACTTTAGTATGAAGTAAAATTATAGTGGTATTTCAATAAATTTACATGTCTTTGGTTCTCTTCCGTGATAAATATTGTAGTCAATGAAAATTCATGTGCCTTACAAAGGAAACAAGAAATTTTTTATTGTATTTATATATAAAATGTTCAACTCACTTTCACTTTATCGACGTTTTTAGGATAAAGAAAAATAGCATTGGACAGTTATGCAGAAGTATATTGCCAGAGTAGCATGTATATTAAAACAAACTAAAATTTTAAAAATGGGCTGCATTTTTTTTCATGTGGAACTTGATATACAACAGAACATAGTTACGGGACGTATATGTCATGTATATAGGCCTAATACCATAAAATTTTTGCTAATTACTGTAGTCTACATGAAGTGTAATTTTTTTTTTTTGTATAGCAAAAACTTTTCTACATAGGTATACTTTTACCATAAATTATTTTTTTTTTTTTTTTGTAATAGCAATGATGCAGTTGACTGTTATAAAAAATCGAATTTAACAGTATGTACCTCTTATATTTATGTTAATTATCACAAGTTTTGCTTGTGTTCAAAATTATAAACTCACTCGAATTATTTTGTCTGATCAGTATCAAATTATGTTTGTAAGTTTTTTTATAAGATATTTGTGATTTAAGTTATTCTGGTATAAACATTGTATGTTATTGTTTTACGAATTGACCTCAGTATTTTATTTATTTTACATTAAGTACATATGATAGTTTTATCAAACGAAACGAAAACAATTTAAAGTCACTCATTTGATAGTTCTTATTAAAATTGAGTGTCTACTTAACTTGTGTGTATAAAATGTATTTCTATACTTAATTTGTTTGTGCTGTTATTATAGTACACACAATAAAGTCAAACTACAAACAATTTCTTAATTTTTTTTTTGTGACCTGTGCCTAAATCTCTATTGTTATTAATTATTCCTTTATTCGCCTGTATGTAACTTCAAGGTGTCATGAACTCAATTGAAAACTAAAATGTATTATGTAAATAAATTTAATAAAATAACCTTGGTGGTTAATTTTATTTTATAATCAATAGTTTAAGTCGTTAAAAGTTGGAAAATAAAAAGTCAATATATTTAAATATTTAATAAAGTTTATTTTTTGTTCCTTAAATCAACAACATATCAATAATTAAGTTGTAAATAACTGTTATCAGAGCAAATAATCCTAAAACAAAGAACGCGGGTGACGCTAAACCATGACATATTTACAAAACGTGACCCAGTGGCACACATAATATAGAAATTCGTCACAATAATATGAATTTAATCACGTTTATAGAAATGGTTCAATGGTAATTTCAACTGCAGAGCATGGATTTGTGAGGTCAAATGCGTTTAAAACGTTTGGATGAATCACTCCAATTTTTCCAATGACTTGATTATGGAGCAAAACTTCGGCACATCGGCCTGGAAAATAGGCAGGGTCTGAAACAATATAAATAATTATTAATAATACAGATCACAACTTCTTATCACAACGATTAGTTAAATAGATATGTAATCTCCGTATACAGTGTTCGACTTCTAACTACGTTTCTTCAAATTGAGGGTTCTATAAATGTATAGATCGCGTTTCGCATGAAAAAAATCCTAGCCCATTTTTAAATTTGACTGTTTAACAACCATAAAAAATGCTAGGATTTTTTTTTCACGTAGACCGTGATCTATAACTGAGGTAGGGCACAGCTAGAAATTTTCTGCTCAAAATCAGGGTTCGCCAAACCGATTCATAAAGGTAACCGTTTGAAACGGTTACCGTATGAATCGGATACCGATTGAAAAGGTTACCGTTTTATTTCGGTTCCAAAACCGTAATAAAACGGTTACCGATTAAACTGTAATACCGAAATATAACGTTATGTATTTCGGTTTTAAATGATTCGGAGAAGTAACAGAGGGTGACAAAATCTGTGAGCCATCGTTTAAAATGAAGAATCTGTAATGTTCCTTTGCTTTTATTGATAATGCTTGGTTTTTCATAAGACTGGCTTCTTTAACTATGCAAGTAATTAAGTTTTTTGCTTTGAATTATTCGTTATATGCAATATAAACATTAACGCGAAAAAGAGATGAAAACTTGCTCGCGTCACGCCCGGGGCCTTTCGTCTATCACAAATAAATAACTTTTAAGTAAAATCACGCAACACACGGGAGCGAATGAGATAGAGATATAGTGTACGTTCGGACCGCAATCCGAGCTAGCGCAGCGCAGCTACAAGAACGGGAATTGCCCGCTTAAACTTACGACGCGAACGTTATGCCTACTACCGGTTTATTTCGATACTGTATTACCGATATGATTCGGTTACCGAATGATTCTCTTACCGTTATTTTGATTCGATAAGTACCGTTTTATAAAGGTAAATAACCCATACCGGAATATCCCTGCTCAAAATATGGAGCTGCCCGACTGGGGAAGTACCTCATCCTTACAGAAGATAACACTGTTTTCAAGCAGTGATTAGTTCCACAGCCAGATGACCAGAGCTCCTGGCGTTGGGGTAGGCACCGCGCTTGCGAGGCCAATGCTAGCGCGACCCCATCTCGCCCCACCCAGGCGGACGACTGCTCACACGTGGTGGTGTTTAGTCAGTAGGAGTCTGACATAACCCTCTGGCGCCCCCGCGCTGGAGGGTATCCATGATGGATTTTCCCCACGTAAAAAAATAAATAAATAAAGGCACCGCGCTTGCGATGCTTCTGGTGCAGACGTCTATAAGCTACGGTAATCGCTTATCATCAGGTGAGCCGTACGCTTGTTTGCCGATCTAGTTACACATATGTATATAACACAGAAACTCCTATTTGAAGTAAGAAGTCGAACGACCTATATACTCGTATACACATAATTTTAAAGGTTAATGTTTTTGACTAAGGTTTTCTTGTACTTAAAATTTAGATTATATTAAACGTATCGATGATAGTGACATAAAAAAAAATCGATATGAATTACTGACATAGATGCTTGAATACGCAACGCGAGCATAATTCTTTTAATCATATCACTTATGATTATTTTGTTTTTATTTATTTATTTATTTTATTTATTAAACTTTATTGCACACACAAAAAAGAAGATACATTTTAGAACGATTTGATACAAAAACAAATAATGTATACAAAGGCGGCCTTATCCCTTAAAGCGATCTCTTCCAGGCAACCTTTAATAAAAGTAGTCTAAGAAAAATATGTCGGTAGTAGTGCGCAATCAACAACGCAAGTTTAGCACATATAATTAAATTAATTACAATACATTTAAACGGTATATATCTACATAAACATATAAACACATATGTAAACACATACACACTATATTTATACAAACATACAAATAAAAACAATATACCAATAGAAACATATACATAATTAAAACTATGTAAGAGTTAAGTAGTATTTGTGCAAACGATTCTTAAAAATATTTATAGACTCTGCTTGACGGATGTTATTGGGTAGGGAATTCCATAGTTTGATCACTTTAGTAGTGAAGGAGTTACCATAAGCATTAGAGCGACAAAGAGGTAGGTAGGTTTTACTCATAAATTTTTAATTTCTTAACGTACGAAACAAAAATTTTTAAATGTTAAATTATTATTATTACTGACTTTACTTGACTATTATCTTTTACTAAAATTTGTTTATTGGAAAGCAAAAACTTGTGCATGTTTAGTGTTGGGACATAGATTTTTGATAATTTTGACTTCATTTATACAGAACTTTTCAATAAGAACTTTGTTTCGTAAATCAAAATAATATAACATCCTCTTTGCGTAGGTTTTTGCTGTTATGTTGAATTACCAAAAATTTTCTTATTAAAATCTAAAATATTTATTAGAATGAAGATGAGGCTAATTCCCCGCCTTGCCTCGCTGTGACGACCGTTTATGCAGTTTATTAACCAAGGTTTTCGTAGTATCTAATTCTTTTGTCATGTCCTTTTCATGCTTAAGGTTGTCTGGAAGAGATCGCTCTTTTAGCGATAAGACCGCCTTTTGTACATGTCTATATGTTCTTTTTCGGTGTAAAATTATTTTTCTCTGATATTGTACAATAAAGATAATAATAATAAATAGTTTATTTGCTCAAATTATGTAGTTTACAATATCAAGAAGCCCTGCGACCCGTGCTAGCTTAAAAAAGCTGTGTTACAGGCCACAGTGTCTTCCCCAAAAATTAGTTTATTGTTACATAATCAAAATTTGCGTTCAGATAGCGAATACAAAAATAATACTAATCTGTATACAAAGATGACAACACAATAAAGAGTATTTGTATTGTATTGTATTGTATCGAATGAAGAATGAGTTTTACCGTCGCACTGCCGCAGGTAGTAGCCGCGCTGCCGGTGCCAGGGCGCCCGCAGCAGCGCCATGGCGCGGTCCAGCAGCCCGTGCACGAGCTGGAAGCCGGCCGCGCGCCCGCAGTACACGCCGCACAGGCGCCGCTCGTTACGCGCGCCCGTCTCTGCGGAACACGTTTTTTATACAACGGGCCATTTTTTGACGCCACGAGGGAGGACTCTTAGTTCCTTATCACGGATGGTCACATTTATGAGACCCCCTCGTGTGACGTCACATATTTTGCAATTTTACACCCATATTTATCAAAACATCAGTTTATTATATTAAAACATCAGTTTCGACGTTATTTTTATTTCCTTTGTAATTATTTTTTAATAAAATTAATTAATAAGACCGTAAAGAAAAAGGTCGGTTAGAAAATCTTCAATATCTTCAATATCTTCAAACATAGCTGACCTAGCTTTATAAAATAAAGACTAAATTAAATCATATTTTAATGTACTTAAATGAAAAAAAATAAAAATAGATTCAATTCTTTTTATTCATAAATGTAGATTGTCGCATTTTAGTACTTTATGCTGCCTGCGCAAGCTCGTAATACGATTTGGCATACTTTCTACTAGATTTTTGATGCGATGCTGCGGAATATTCCGCATTTCCTCTATTAAATCTTTCATTTCACGTAAAATGATTAAAATGATTGGAGGCGAATCCCAATGACGTACACGTCGTTCCAATTCGTCTGATGCATGCTCAATGGAGTTCAAGTCAGGGTTCAAGAGGGACTGCGTGCTGGCCACTCCATGCGTATGATACCGACTTCTTGGAAATATGCAAACACTATCTGAGCTGTATGCGGGCGAGTATTGTCTTCCATAAAAACGACATTCTCGCCCAGGTCCACTAAAAATAGACAAACGAAGTTATTCAGTGACATATCTTTCTACAGTTAAAGGTCCATTTTATATCACCACTAGCTCAGTGCTGCTTTCGGAAGAAATCTCACCTAACACGTTAGTAGAGCCTGAGCCATATGATATTTTATCTTCTATATGGGCTTGGTTATAGCGCTCTACCGGTCTTCTGTACACTCTTTTCCTCTTGTCGTGCTTGTAAATAACAGAACACCACCACCCACCACCGTGAACACACGCTGAATGAACTTATGTTTTCTGGACTTGGAGAAGGCCTTTGACCGCGTTCCTAGATCTGTTTCAGGACGATTCTAGAGAAATATGGCTGTCCTGCGAAGCTTGAAAATTTGGTGCGTCAATTTCATGAGGGCATAACAGCCAGTCTACGTCACGAGAAAGACTTCACAGAAGAAGTCTCCGCTACCACCAAAGTGTCAAGCAGATCTGTATTATGACTCCGACCCTTTTTGCCATCTATTTTGAGGCAGTAATAAATGACGCTTTTAAACGCAGAAGATCAGTTTTGCATTAATGTCTGCATGGACAAAAGCGTGCTCGACTTCTCACACCTCAGAGCAAAATGCAAAGTGCATTCTGTTCCGGTTGCCGGGATTCTTTATGCTTACGATCTCTGCCTCATGGCTGACAGCATAGAGGGCCTGCAGAATTGTCTCGAAATTTTGGACGAATCGTCAAAACGTCAGATATTCTCATTTCATTGGATAGCACTGCAAGGATACTTTTTTGCACATCCTCATCCATTTCTTTCCTTATGCCATGAAAAAGAAGAAGTTTCCTGAGGAATTGTATATCAGTTCGATCCATGCCTTGAGCCAACAATTCAATTTGGGACTTGAGCAAGCCAAGAGTTGTCCAAACCAGTGTTTTGAAGGCATAGAACTCTGCTGCCAAGGACTTAACAGTAAGAGTTGCTGTACTGGATGTTGAAAGATTCTTTTCAAAATCACCCATCCTGCAGGTAACCATTGAAGACAGTTCCTCCATATTTTTCTGAAGATGCTTGATTGAGGTGTTCATCTTGACACTTTGTTGTTTCAAATTAGTGTGATAGGTGTGGAGAGAGTTACACTGTGGTAACTTAGCTTTTGCACATATATGTATATAATAAATTATAATTAATAAAATTGTGTTTGCTCGCAAACGAAAAAAAAAACCGACTTCAATTACATCGACGAGTAATACAACGTAGATCGACGAAAAAATAGTCAAGTAACTACGCGTTATCAAAGATTACTCAAAAAGTAGTTATCAGATCTCGATAAAATTTATATGTAACCACATGACAAACATCAGCTTTCGATTACATTAAAAATTATCAAAATCGGTACACCCAGTAAAAAGTTATTGCGGATTTTCAAGAGTTTCCCTCGATTTCTCTGGGATCCCATCATCAGATCCTGGTTTTCTTATCATGCTACTAAATCTGGGATATCTTCTTTCTAACAAAAAAAGAATTATCAAAATCGGTACATCCAGTAGAAAGTTATGCGGTATAATACAACGTAGGTCGACGAAAAAAGCGTCAAGTAAAAACGCATTATTAGATATAACTCGAAAAGTAGTTGTTAGATCTCAAATAAATTTAAATGGGACCAATTGACACACACCACCTTTCGATTAAAACAAAAATTGTCGAAATCGGTCCACACGGGCAAAATTTCTGATGTAACATACATTAAAAAAAAATACAGTCAAATTGAGAACCTCCTCCTTTTTTGGAAGTCTGTTAAAAATAAGTAAGAGCACCAAAAAAATACATCTTTACACTTTTGTGTCTACCTGCCGTAAACAATAAATAATAAGTGCTTTCTTGTAACACATAGTGTGCAAAATTTTTTTGCTTGGTTTACTATGCAAGCCTCAGGTGTTACAAGTCTGATTAAAAAATAGCAACTCTCAGGAAAGAACAGTAACAACAAAGGCAAGTGAAACTGCGTGGGGCGTCAAGTTTTAAATATACATTACCAGCATTTGCATCCTTCAGCACGACATCACTTATCTCAAACAATTTGAGTGGCAGTGGCATTTTCTTGTTAGCAGCGAGAGTTTTCAAGAGGCCTGGTAAAAGCACTGTTCGAACAACTTGGAACTCTAATGTTTTGGGGTTGGAAATATGAACCGCAGGTACATCTTCGATTTTAACACCGAGCTTAGTCGCTATATCGTCTCTTGAGCACTGAAATAAGAGAAAAAATGTTAATATTAGTGGTGAGAGGTGTTATAAAGAAACGTCTGCAGGAAAGAAAAGACAGCAGCAACTATATATTATGAAAATTCAAATTTAATATTATTTTATAACCAGGGATGCTATTGATACTTACAAAGTTTCGGGCATCGATTCGGATACTATATAATACGAATACGATTACGGGCATATGGTTCAGATTATCCGTTAGCTTCAGAAAGTTTTGGTAAAGGATGTATCGCCTCGCGGAGCATGCTGAGCGTCGTAGCTGATGGTAACGTGCGGTACGGTGTACGGTGTACGGTGCGCTTACGAGAGTGAAGGTGAGCGCCTCCGTGTAGCCCGCGTGCGCGCACTCGCGACGCAGCGCCTCGCCGAGCTTGCTGAGCGTCGTAGCTGATGGTAACGTGCGGTACGGTGTACGGTGTACGGTGCGCTTACGAGAGTGAAGGTGAGCGCCTCCGTGTAGCCCGCGTGCGCGCACTCGCGACGCAGCGCCTCGCCGAGCTTGCTGAGCGTCGTAGCTGATGGTAACGTGCGGTACGGTGTACGGTGTACGGTGCGCTTACGAGAGTGAAGGTGAGCGCCTCCGTGTAGCCCGCGTGCGCGCACTCGCGACGCAGCGCCTCGCCGAGCTTGCTGAGCGTCGTAGCTGATGGTAACGTGCGGTACGGTGTACGGTGTACGGTGCGCTTACGAGAGTGAAGGTGAGCGCCTCCGTGTAGCCCGCGTGCGCGCACTCGCGACGCAGCGCCTCGCCGAGCTTGCTGAGCGTCGTAGCTGATGGTAACGTGCGGTACGGTGTACGGTGTACGGTGCGCTTACGAGAGTGAAGGTGAGCGCCTCCGTGTAGCCCGCGTGCGCGCACTCGCGACGCAGCGCCTCGCCGAGCTTGCTGAGCGTCGTAGCTGATGGTAACGTGCGGTACGGTGTACGGTGCGCTTACGAGAGTGAAGGTGAGCGCCTCCGTGTAGCCCGCGTGCGCGCACTCGCGACGCAGCGCCTCGCCGAGCTTGCTGAGCGTCGTAGCTGATGGTAACGTGCGGTACGGTGTACGGTGTACGGTGCGCTTACGAGAGTGAAGGTGAGCGCCTCCGTGTAGCCCGCGTGCGCGCACTCGCGACGCAGCGCCTCGCCGAGCTTGCTGAGCGTCGTAGCTGATGGTAACGTGCGGTACGGTGTACGGTGCGCTTACGAGAGTGAAGGTGAGCGCCTCCGTGTAGCCCGCGTGCGCGCACTCGCGACGCAGCGCCTCGCCGAGCTTGCTGAGCGTCGTAGCTGATGGTAACGTGCGGTACGGTGTACGGTGTACGGTGCGCTTACGAGAGTGAAGGTGAGCGCCTCCGTGTAGCCCGCGTGCGCGCACTCGCGACGCAGCGCCTCGCCGAGCTTGCTGAGCGTCGTAGCTGATGGTAACGTGCGGTACGGTGTACGGTGTACGGTGCGCTTACGAGAGTGAAGGTGAGCGCCTCCGTGTAGCCCGCGTGCGCGCACTCGCGACGCAGCGCCTCGCCGAGCTTGCTGAGCGTCGTAGCTGATGGTAACGTGCGGTACGGTGTACGGTGTACGGTGCGCTTACGAGAGTGAAGGTGAGCGCCTCCGTGTAGCCCGCGTGCGCGCACTCGCGACGCAGCGCCTCGCCGAGCTTGCTGAGCGTCGTAGCTGATGGTAACGTGCGGTACGGTGTACGGTGTACGGTGCGCTTACGAGAGTGAAGGTGAGCGCCTCCGTGTAGCCCGCGTGCGCGCACTCGCGACGCAGCGCCTCGCCGAGCTTGCTGAGCGTCGTAGCTGATGGTAACGTGCGGTACGGTGTACGGTGTACGGTGCGCTTACGAGAGTGAAGGTGAGCGCCTCCGTGTAGCCCGCGTGCGCGCACTCGCGACGCAGCGCCTCGCCGAGCTTGCTGAGCGTCGTAGCTGATGGTAACGTGCGGTACGGTGTACGGTGTACGGTGCGCTTACGAGAGTGAAGGTGAGCGCCTCCGTGTAGCCCGCGTGCGCGCACTCGCGACGCAGCGCCTCGCCGAGCTTGCTGAGCGTCGTAGCTGATGGTAACGTGCGGTACGGTGTACGGTGTACGGTGCGCTTACGAGAGTGAAGGTGAGCGCCTCCGTGTAGCCCGCGTGCGCGCACTCGCGACGCAGCGCCTCGCCGAGCTTGCTGAGCGTCGTAGCTGATGGTAACGTGCGGTACGGTGTACGGTGTACGGTGCGCTTACGAGAGTGAAGGTGAGCGCCTCCGTGTAGCCCGCGTGCGCGCACTCGCGGCGCAGCGCCTCGCTGAGTTTGCTAAGCGGCGCCTGCGCACCTGCTGTTGCTGTGTGCGCCGCGCGACGTTCTATCCGGTTGTAGCTGGAAAAAAACTACCTTTAGTAATTAAACTATTATTACATAAATTTAAATCAATTACGATGAATGTTACTTCTTGATATATATTTTTTGTCTTTGTTATTGTTAGAATTCTCTCAATTATTTTAAAATATATTTTACTGGCTCCTTAATTCTTTATTTTTATAAGTATATGTCTAAATGTTAGATTCTTAGAAATCGAAATTTGTATTTCATTATTTTCAGTGTGAACATATTGCTATTTTTTGTGCCTTCATTATGTTCACATAATTTTACATTACTACTTCATTCGTTAATGTATTTCACTTCAATATATTTTTAATGTATATCAAAACTGTATCCCATGTTCTCTAAGATAATTCACACAATGCGTCGCGGTTATTCCACCACCCTTGTTGAGTGTTGTACTAGCTATTAATGTTAATATCAAATTTATTTGCCAATCCCGCCACTCTAGCAGCTTGACGTCTAACGCACAGTGGTAAAAAGCTTCATGGCCAATACATCTTTTAGTCGCTCATTTCAGATGGATTGGTCATGTAATAATAAATCGTATTTTTTACCCCATGCACAATAAGAGGAATTATTATATACCCATAAGCAATGGCGATATCCTCGTAGAGGTCGCAGGCGTGGATGACGTCATGGCGGGTGGGCGGCACGCGCACGCGTAACTCGTCCTCTGCCTGTGACGTCACAAGACACATGCGCGATAACAGCGACGCTAGCTGTGAACCGCTTTCACTGAGAAATCACAAAGGCTTTTGTTATTTTTATTTTATTAATTTCATTAATGGACAAGTATGACAGGTAGGACAGCTACATGACTGGTTTTAACCCCCCTCGGTGAACCCACAATTCATTTTAAATAATATCCCCATATATATACATATTTTTACATATTTACCTATGTAAAAATGCGTGATATTTTTATCGAGTATATTGACGTGACGGAAACCTAAGAAAAGTGACCAGTTTGTCTGTCGCATAAGGTTAGGTCATTCTTGCTCCCCTGTCTTCCTTCACAAAATTAGAGTTAAAGACTCTTCACTTTGCGAATGTGGTCTTGAGGAAGGAACTCTTGATCACATATTTTTTAACTGTCCAAAACTCCAGTTTTCCCTCTATGATGTTCTTCCCCCTCAAATACTCGCCCAACTAACCTGAGGTCTCTTTTATTTTTTCTTTTAGTTCAAAATCAAAATAACATTAGATTGTAGCACTGTTCCTTCAGAGAGCCAAAGTAAAAGAAGAAGAAGTTACCAGTCATAGTATTTTTGAATACCTACTCTCATAAACGGCACACATAGTATGGAGACGTTCCTTAACAGATTTGATCAAAAAATTGAGATAGTAATCAAATATTTACCTAATTCCAATATACTTGTTAGCTTTTTCAACATTTATTGTTTCTTCTCTGTACTGTAGTTGTGGGTACAGTTCGTATGTACCATCTGGAGCGAACACTTTACATTGCTGTATTTCGTACTTGTTGCTGCAATATTCAGAAAACATGCATACTATTGTATCTAATACAATTATTGCCTGAAATAAAAAATAAATTAACAAATTAGATTTTTTTTTTATTTTTTAGATTTGATTTGGACCTTTTTTGGGTTATTTTTTTTTAGATTATTTATTTTAGCTCCACATTTCATTACGTATTTACGTTTTATTAGTAGTTAGACGGGGAAAATATATGTTCCTTACATAATATCTGTCTTAGAAAGCTGAAACTTTTTGAATGGCAACAAGTAATTTACTTAAGTAATTTTTTTATAATTACTCTAGACATTTTGTCTTGTGAATCTACCCACTGTACTTCGAAGACCACTTATTTTTTTATCTTTAAATGTGGCAAGAACATTAACTGCAATTTAACACAGGAGTATAATGTGACGCCGCGTTGGCGCAACAGTTACAGCCATGGATTGAACCTGTTGCGCCTGCGGTTGCGGGTTCGATCTCCGCACATAACAAACTTTTGTATTGGCCATACAGATGTTTGCCGTGGTCTGGGTGTTTGTGCAGTCCTTGCGGGTCTCTCCATTGTGCCTAGGAGAGCACGTTAAGCCGTCGATCCCGATTGTTATCATGTATACCTGATAGCGATCGCTACTCATAGTAGGTAATATATCCGCCAACACACATTGGAGCAGGTTGGTGGATTAAGCTCTGATCCTTCTCCTACATGGGGAAAGAGGCCTATTACCCAGTAGTGGGATATTACATGCTGAAGTGATAATTGTGATGGATTTATCTCAGACTCTTCTGCTACATTAATAGACGACGCATTTGCCAAGGTAACAGCCTATGCTGTTTTAGTGTATTATATATATTTATCAGATCTATATGGTAAGAAATATAACATTTTCTGTCCATAGTTTCACTTTTTATGTTCACAAAGTTTTGTGTTTTGTTATTAAAGTAAAATTTATTAAGTTATTCTTACCTTAGTAAGATCAGTAGCAGTGCATTCAATGAACACATTCTTTGTATTAAGAGTTATTTTAGAGCGTTCACCATTAATAATGGGTGGCATAGACAAAACTACTCCATTCTTGTCTTTGATCACAGGGTATACCGGACTGTCTTTGATAATGTTTAAATATTGTTTCAGTTGGGCATGACTCTGAAATATATTAATATATGACATTGATACTGAAACATTAAATAAATATAATAATAACAGTTTAATTTTAAATGTAGTAACAATGCTCAATACAACATAATAGGTATTTAAGATTTTTTTTTAAATATAATACATACATTCACAATTTTGACAAGATCCGGAAGTTTATTGAGATCTTAGACAAAAAAAAAAAAAAACATCTTAGAAACAATCAACACATTCATTTCAAATCTCAATTTCAACTTATATAATTGTGGTTTATATTTAGTTTATACATTACTCTGTTTAGGATATTCATTATATACTCACAGAATACAATTCCATTAGTTCAGGAGCCGTCATTTCCTGGGTCTGATTTAATGCTCTGAACTTTATTTCATGAGGTGGTAAAGCGTCATACACAAATGGCCCCTGAATAGTATCTAAATCATGAGTCCCAATCGCCACCAGGGTTCTCTTTCTACATATATTTTGATGTAGTTTATCCTGAAAAAAAAAATTATCAAATTAAAAAAAAAAATCTTTAAAAATCAAGCTTTTTCTAATTCCTTTAATATACTTTAGTTTGCACTTTTTAATATTGTACAAATTATAATATGACAAAGTAAAAACATTTATTAACTTTTATTTTACTTTTATTGTTTTTGGGTGAGGAAATAGAACATCATGCTATATATAAGAGTTAAACTGAGTAGGTCATCTAGTAAAAAAATTATATTTGTTTCATCTCCAATTATATTTGTTTGATCTCCAACTTTTAATATTTTAACATTTTCTCCCACAAACCTTTAATTAACATGTTGTAGCTATTGAATGTGCTATTGTCATAATCCTATAAATATGAATAACATTTTAACATTTATAAGGGACCAATAATATTTCTCAAAATAATTTTTTTTTTATGTCACTAGTTCAGCAAACAAGCGTACGGCTCACCTGATGGTAAGCGATTACCGTAGCTTATAGACACCTGCAACACCAAAGCATCGCAAGCGCATTGACGACCCAATCCCCAATCCCCTCCAGGAGAATAAAAATCAAATAGAGAAAAATGAATGAAAAAAGCCTAAACCTGCCTCAAACTTCAACAATAATATTATATTATACTTATGATTTATATATATTTACAGTGTACAAGTTATACTCTGATATTGTATTTTTTAAACCATCTTAATCTTTTGCCCTACTACCATAACTAGCCTGTTTAATAAAACAGGCAGTTAGTGCCTACGTACTTGCTTTTACAATATATATCGTAATAATCAACATTTTCAGCTTCAAAGTGTTTAATAATTCATCATTTCATCATCATTATTTCAGCCCATGACAGTCCACTGCTGGACATAGGCCTCCACAAATTCACGCCATTGTTTTGCCCATAATCATCACACTGAGCAGGTGGATTGGTGACTGTGGGGCTGGTTTTGTTGCACCGAAGACATCTTTGACCTGTGTATTTCAAAACCAGCAATTGGATGGTTAACCTGCCATCGGTTGGCTTTTTAAGTTCCAAGGTGATAGTGGAACTGTGTTATCCCTTAGCCGCCTCTTACAACACCCAGGGGAAGAGAGGGGGTGGCTATATTTTACTACTGTAGCCACATAGCGTTTAATAATTATTTAAAATTATATATGTATAATCTTTGAACATACCTGTAAATCAATAAAAGAATTATAACTTTCTTTAGTGAATGTAACACCCTTCAGAACAGCTGCAACAGCATAGGGCCTGATTTGTGCAGTAGCCGGAGTCAGATGAAGAGAATAGCAGTCTTCATATTTCTTTGTTTTGTACAAAGGTGGGTTTTTTCTACAAAATCACAAAAATATTTGGAAATATTGATGTTTTTTTTTTGTAATTATATGAGCTTATAGTCAATTCAAATAAAACATGAATTTTAAAATTAAAGTAATTAATGCACATTTAAATTTAAAAAAATTGTAACATCGCACTGCGGAGTATAAGTCTCCTTTTCTATGAAAAAGAAGTACCATGTTTAATTATGTAGCAATTACTTATTTTGAGGAAAAAATGTTTTTTGATATAATTCCATCACTTACTTTCCTTGGAATACTAGAATTCCATTAACAAGTCCTTCAAGGCACAGCAGATCGTATCTATTTGCAGGAATGTCAATACGGTACAGTATTTCTTCTGAGACACCCACTCCAGCTTGGTCTCCTTGCTCCTTAATTAGCATCTGTTTCTCTGATGTCTATAATTTGAAAACATCTTTGATACATTTTTAATTTTGTGAAACAAATACTACATTAATCAATATAAACACAAAATAGATATTGTCAACAAAATACTTAATAACAACTATTCTGGTGTAGTCATGCGTGTGGTCGCTTAAAACACTGTTGGTTTGCAAGTTCTATTCCCGCTCTAGATAGATATTTGTATTTGTACAAACATTTATATATGGTTTGAATTTCTGTTCTTTTGGGTCTCCCTACTGTGCCTTGGAGAGCATGCTAAGCCATCTGTCCCAGTTGATAGTATAAATACCAGATAGCGATTGTTACTCATAGTAGAAAACATATCCGTCCGTTAATATTAAGCTCCAATCCCTCTCCTATATGGAGAAAGAGGCTTATGCCCAGTTGTGGGATAATACAAGCTGAAGCGTGAATAAAACACTTACAACTTCATCCAATTCCAATCCAAATTCAAAGCACAAATTTTGGAACTCTTCATCAGCTGCAATTTAAGAAAACAAATTGTTTACCAACTGTTCTTTTACTTTTATAATAGATAATATATTAATCCTTGTTTTAATCTTACTGTATGATTTTCCTAATGCTGCGAAAAGTGCATCTCGTTTTACTGATATGGTCGGCATTTTTATAAATTACCTATATCTAAAATTAATTCTTTAATTAAATATGAAATAAATTAAGACACAGTTTTTGGTTATTTTTAAATTAAAATCGGTGTAACACGTAGGGACAAGAAAAAAGTATCGATACTTTGTGGTATCGATTACATTACCATTCGATACCGATACTTTTGTACTCGATACGTTGTATTTGATACTTTTACTCAATGAGTAGTTTTTGGCAGGTATAGTATCGAAAGTTTTACCTAGTAGTACCTTGAAATTTTTTTTTTGGTTACCTGAAATTTGAACGATAATTTGAAGCGATGACCTTTTTTTGGAAACCCAATATTATGAAAGGTCAATACGTCTAGCTTACCACCATATTATTACCACTTATAGGTCACCAACCCGCCTGCCCAGCGTGGTGACTATGGGCAAAACACATGAGTTCACGTTATGTTTGGCGTAAACTTGTGGAGGCCTATGTCCAGCAGTGGACTGTATAGGCTGTAATGATGAATACGTCTAGCTATCGAGTACAAACACAAAAGTACTACTGTACAGTTTGGCAAAAAAGAGTGTGGAATAATTCATTATATGTTATGATAATGAAATTTAAAAAAAAAATAACAAATAATAAAAATTAATAATCACAAGTAATTATTAGGTTCTATATCCGAATATCTAATGGTAAAAATTACAAGTATCAAACAGTGTCGAGACGAAGTATTTCGGGTTGCCTACTGTAAGATTAAATTAAGAGGAGAAATTGGAGAGGAAACCATGGAGCATAGAAAAATTTCTCTATGCTCCATGTGTTAAACTATGTGTCAATTGTCTCGCCTTATCATGGAGCATGCTCCAAGTCCATGCACCTTATTGTTTTTCTCTATGCTACATGGTTATTGTCAATTCATCTATGCTCCATGGTCATGTTGTTTTAAAATTTATCCCCAATAGGGAAAGGCAAAGGACTATAATCCATACAGCCTGGTTTGAATTTGTAAGTTTCGTTCTGATATATCAAAAGGCCGGAGCCAAGTCTGAAGTAACTTTATTTTTCTTCTGATTCGATGACTGGTAAAGTAAGGCCGAAGCCAAGTCTGTAATTTTCGCTCCATGGTCAATTATTATTGACATTGCTTAAGAGTCTTACCATCAAATAAAATGTTTGTAATGTAAAAAAAAATTAACAATACAGGTACACCACCGAAAGCCATTAACCTCTGGTAGACCGGAGTCCACCGAGCACGAGCCCCTTTAGTCTCCCGCGGGGTTGAATTCAACCCCAGCACTCAGTCTACCGCATCACCAGCACGGTGCTGACCTCGCATCTCCTGCGTAATATGATTCACATGGTTGTTATCAATCATATGGTTGTACATGGGCGTAACTGCGTATATCAATTATAAAATCGCGCTTGTTTCAGAGAGATGGAGAAAAAGTGGTCTTGATGCAAAAACATGTTGAAAAACACAGTGTTATGATACATTTGTCGTTGATTCTACTTATTCTGTTTCCCAATAATATCCATCTAGCACTAACAGCGAAAGACATATATTGTGATACAGCAAAGTTTCTTTTTCATACTTAAAATAGGTGGTCTAGATTGCGGACGCTCGACGCACGACATTTAAATCACATTTTGTACAGCAATTAAGGACGCTATCACATTTTTCACTCGCTCAAGTTTAGGTATTTAAATCTATATATATATATATATATATATATATATATATATATATATATATATATATATATATATATTATGTATGTTCGGGGATAACTTCGTTCGTTTATGCACTGATTTTGATAATTCTTTTTTTATTTGAAAGGATATCCCCTCTCAAGGGTGGTACCGTGATAAGGAAACCAGGATCCCATGATGGAATCTCAAAGAAATCGAGGTGAATCCTCGAATTTTTTTCGCCTACTTACGTTGTATTACTTGTCGATGTAATCGAAGTTGGTTTTTTTTTCATTTGCGAACAAACACAATTATTACTTATTATAAGACATACTTCGTCGAGTTTTCACTTCGAAGATTCCGCAATGCTTGAAGACAAAACTCTTCGAGCAATGCGTCCTGCCTGTGTTAACATACGGAGCCGAGACGTGGACACTGACGAAGGGACTGGTCCACAAGTTTAAAGTCGCTCAACGTGCAATGGAACGGGCTATGCTTGGGGTTTCTCTCAAAGATAGGATTAAAAATGAGACTATCCGCGAGAAAACGAAAGTAACCGACATAGCCCACAGAATTAGCAAGCTAAAGTGGCAGTGGGCTGGTCATCTGTGTCGCAGGACCGATGGCCGTTGGAGAAGAGGGGTCCTGGAGTGGAGACCGCGTCTTGGCAAACGCAGTGTGAGACGTCCTCCGGCCCGTTGGACGACGATCTACGTAAGATTGCCTGTGTAGGCTGGATGAGGATTACGGAAAACCGGAATGTCTGGCGCGAACTTGGGGAGGTCTATAACCAGCAGTGGACTGCAATAGGCTGAGCTGAGCTGATAAGACATACTAGTCATTTATAGTGGTAGAACCGTGAGTTTTCGCGAGTTACTTAAGAACATTGATCTTTTTGTACTTTTGACAGATATAATTCACCTGGAACATAATTTTGAAACATTAATAATAATAATAATGATTAGAATAATAATATTAAGATTTGAAAGTTAAATAGACTTTATCTAGATTCAATAATATTGTTGTATATCATGGTACGCCTATAGCTGGGACAGGATAAGGTAATTCATGTCAATATAATCTAACTAGCGACCCACCCTGCATTCACACAGGTGTAAAAACTACCAGTGTTCCTCTTCTATATTATGCACGTATTAGATATATATATATATATATATATATATATATATATATATATACCTTCCTCTGGAATCACTTTATTCACTAAAGAAAACTGCATCAAAATCCGTTGAGTAGTTTTAAAGGTCTAAGTATAAAGACAGCGGGAAGCGACTTATTTTACACTTTAAGCGACGGCAGAAACAAAAACACGAAAAATATTAAAAAATTTGATGATGTATTTGTAAATAAATAAAAAAAAATTTAGTTTTTGAAGTTCGAACTACGTATTTAACGTAGTAAATCTACAAAAACTGGGTGTAAATTGTTAATAATAAATAAAAGTATATAAATTTAAAATAAATTTGATCATCAAAACACTGTGAAATATTGATAAATAAGTTTTAATATAAATTATAATAAATTTTAATGATTACTTTATCCTATAAGACTTATACTCTATATGGCAGCACTGTTTAGGTCACGTGATATATGAAGTCTGGGTTTTGCAAACGGTGAGTGGAGTGCCTTGTCATCAGTCTTATAAGTTTTTGGATGATTTTCCTTGGAATTCATATTCAAAGTGAGTAATTTTGTAAAAAAATTGGATTTCTACTTCTTTTTAATTTTTCTGGTGTTTTCTTCTGATTGTGTGATGTCCATGAGCTTTTTGATGATGAAATCGTGCCTTGTTCCGTGATTAGTTTGATATGACGCCATTTTCTTCGTGAATGCCAATTATAGTAGTTCTTCAGTATTTTCTTTGTTTCTCCAGTCAAACAATAACAAAATTCTTTCATAGTTTTAATATCTACCGTATTTCAAATACAAATTACTGACTGCGCAATATTTGAGCATGTAATCCTAACTTTCATTATGAATGGTTCGTTCTTTGCACGCATTTTAATCATGACACCACCTTAAAGACATACATGCATACCACATTTACATGTTCTATAGGCATATTTATATGAATATTGGTTTTACGCATTCAGTGTTGATAAGCCGCAATCATAATATATTCCAGAAAGTTCACATCATGAAATGATGTCTAATAAGAACTAATAAAGTTTGTCATGACGTTGTTAAAAGTTTTAAATTTATGACTTTTGTGTAGCTAATGACTTGAGCCATATATATATACGATGTTCATTATGTTTTTAAATTTGCCCAGTTATGAAACATTTCTTGACACTTGTGATTGGTATCTCAGTATTAATCATTATTCTTTTATCTTTGTAAAGATGGCATGACTAAACATTATTTGTACAAAAACATAAAAGTAAAATATTATCTAAAACACTACGATGATGATAAATACTTGAAGCAATGTTGAAATAAGTACTTTTAATTGTTTATTAAAACCCACTTTATAAATGTGTTTTGTGATTATGACTGGATATTTTCTTTGTGTTTTATGAATGTGAACAAACTTATTTGTTTGATAGAGCACCATTTTGTTTTTATGTCACAAAAAGTTTTGTACCAATGCAACCAGCTATCAACAAAGTGCATGTGAAATGTATTGTCCACTCTGGCTTTCTTTGATTTAAGCATAATTAACGGCTATTAAGTTTTTTTGCCATTTAGTATTATTGTTAATATCTACTAACCTCACAGTATAACCACAAGGTATTATAATTTCTGTAGAGAATAGCGATGCTTCGCTTGATGATGTGCTAGCTATGCTTGTAGTGTTGCAGGCGTATACAAGCTATGCCAATCGCTTACCATCAGGAGAGCGTACGCTTGTTTGTCGACTCAATTATAACAAAAAAAAATAAAAAATTTCAATATATCATATATTAAATATTCTTTTATTAATGTTTGTACATGTTGTACAGTAAAACATATTTAAATACTTTGTGAGTTGTATTTGTATTTCATTACAATGGGTATTAATTTAGCTGTTTGTCTGTAAATGCTGTTTTAAAATTGAAAATTAAATTACATATTATAAAACCATTACAGTATTAAGGAAGGGGTTTAAGTTATTGTTTGCTTTTTACTTAGGTGCTGTCAGTTAATCACACGATGTTTTTTTAGCATGTTAACCCTTTACCCTCCCTCCTTCTCTTCCTCCTCTCTCTCTTTGGTGATATGTGATGAGGTTTAAGACCTGCCCCACCTAAAATCATTTGTATTTTTTAGTTTCTTCAAAGAATCTTAAATAATATTATCTTTAAATACAGGTATAAATTATAATCTAATTTTATTCTCCACATGATCTTGTATTCCTAACTTTTGGGGAGGGGTAGTTATATCATTAATAAGATAAGGTTTCATTATATCAATATGACTGTGATGGAAAATAAATCATTACTATCATTATTATTATTCTGAAATTAAAGACCATGATAAAAGTGTCAAGGCAGAAAGGTTGTAGGTTGTTTTTGACTGGTATAAAAATAATATCTATATATTAATCCGTGAAACAAAAACTTGTACCCCTTTTTATGAAAATTGCGTACACGAAGGAGTATGAAATTTCCCACACTTGTAGTTTATATAAAGGATTGGAGAATGCTAATATTTTTTTAAAACTGCATAAAATTTTATTAAATTGATAAAAAAATAAACATTACACACACTAACATGTATTTGACAGACGCACGCATATGGTCTTTTGTTGATTGTCAAAGTCTGTAGTCACATTGAAAATTTTTAAAAAGATTCTTTATTTCATAATTTTTTAGTTTTCTTTAATTTATATTTTTAGTTATGGTCGAATTTCGACCTCTGGGCGACTGTAAAAGGGATGGTGCAATCACGTGGAAAACATATTGTACAGTAAATGAACATATTTAATGTACATTGTCCTCAGACCACGGATTAGCAAGACTTTCTTCAACATTCCACGTCAGGGTCACACTATACGCTGCTTTTCGATTTAGAAATTACGCGTTTGACAAAAAAATAAATGCACGTGATATACTACTACACACCTACTCTACACACTACATGATATTTCGTGATTTTTGTCCCCCCTCCTTTCAAGCTTTATGTTATAAATGGATGGCCTCTTAGTTACTTTATAGCTGTTGCGTGAGTCATGCATTTTAGGTTTTCATTATGCCATACAATTAATACAACAAAATAGAGGTGAAAAGACTATAAATAGTATTGTCTGGAAATTATGTTAAAAGCTGTGTTTAATAGGATAGTTTCGGTAGTGAAACATAAATTATAAAATTTGATAAAAATTAAAATTTATGGCGCCGCGCTGGCGCAACGGTTACAGCCATGGATTGTACATGTTGCGCTGGCGGTTTCGAGTTCGATCCCTGCACATGACAAACATTTGTATTAGCTATTCAGATGTTTGCCGTGGTCTGGGTGTTTGTGCAGTCCTTGTGGGTCTCCCCATCGTGACTCGGAGAGCACGTTAAGCCATCGGTCCCGGTTGTTATCATGTACACCTGATAGCGATTGTTACTCATAATAGGGAATATATTCGCCAACCTGCATTGTAGCAGCGTGGTGGATTAAGGTCTGATTCTTCTCCTACGTGGGGAAAGAGGCCTATGTCCAGTAGTGGGATATTATAGGCTGAAGTGTAAAAAATTATGTAGAAATACACAAATATTCTGATTTGGAATCATAAAAGCACGTTGTTTTATTATATTGAAATTAAAAGTCGTATATTTTAATCTGTATATCACGTGACCTAAAACACGACCCGCCATGGTATGACGTCATACGGGCAATAACAAAACCCAAGTTCCGTCAGAGCTAGGGTTGCCAACTTTTTTTGACAAAAAAAAAACGTATAAAATGGTTTGGATAGGAAAAAATAAAGTATTTGGGAGAAAAAAAAAAAGTATTTTCCAAATTTTATGTTTTTATTGCTTTAAAAACGTATTTTTGTGTACCTTTAGCATATGCTAACAATTTTTTGTTATGTTTAAATGTTTCAAACTCGTTTAACAATCAATATTTAAATTTATATAAATAAAAATTCGTTTCTAATTAAATTTATTGACGCTATATTTCTATCTTCTCGCTACTTTAGATTCATTACTAAAAAAACCCTTTCAGTGAAAGCTTAAGTAGTGGGAACGGACAAATCTTCCAAAAATTTATTCAATTATGGTTTCAAAGTTTTGTGTATGTAACCCAGACTTCTGTTCTGCCGAATTTCGGAATGTTAAAACATCTTTGTAAGTATTACTTGTTATATTATACTATTTTTTATGTAGGTATACCTAATTTGAAAAATAATGTTAGAAAGTGTTAGGCTATGTTACTGCCAAATTAAGACTTAATAGTTTTTTTTAATGCTAGTATTTGTACAGCTAGACACTTCACACCAACGATAGTTATTCTATAGCTATTCTAATTTATTATTTTACACAAAAACACCAAATATTTGTAGCTGTTAATGTTAAACGACAAAGAGTATGTTCAATAACTTTTGAAGTAGGTATTGAACGAGTTCGGTATTACATACGTCATACATGACTTTGTTATTAACCATATTACGTCACCAAAATGGCTGATAGCGTTTTCGCGAAAATAATAAAGGTTTAAAATGTAATTTAATTTTATGACATGAAAGCGTGTTTATTTTACCGAAATATTTTTTTTGTGGCTTTTTATTGGAAAATCAACATTTTGAAGTACTTTTTCAAACTTATTATAAAATATAATCATTATAAAATTTATTATAAAAGAGATTGCTGTAAAAATAACTAATGAGGAGACGGTCCGACAATAAGTTTCAGTTGAGCATCCTGCTTTGCATGGTTGTATGGTGGGTTGGTACTAAGCTAGCCCTAAAATACTAGGTTCCAACTTGGCTTCGTTTTCGAGATATAGCCCCTTAAAGCCGAACATTAGATTACATATCCTTAATTTGATTACCCAGTAGCAACGTCCAGTGGATAGTCACTATGACATCTATCCGTGCAACTCTAGTTCGATTCTCTGTTTATTTCATTTTAACCTGTTGAAGTGAAACTTCTTTAGGCACATGAGAGAATTTTTTTACGGATGAAACGTACCAAGATGTCAACGTTTTGATGAATAAGGGGTCTGCTAGGCTTCCTCAAGGAGCTAGGCTGGCATGAATAAGGCCCCCAGCCAACCACGCAAAATAGGCGCAATGAGACGTCGAGTTGCGGAGAATAGCCAATATAGATACAATACAATATAGCCAAAAATAGATAACGCACTTAGAACAAAAAAGTCAAGCCACTTTTTTAAATATGTGTGAGTGAGTGAAGTGTTGACACTTTTTAAAAAAAGTCCCTGAAAATTTTATCAAATGGGATTAAACACAATTAATTTAATATAGGTAAAATGGGTATGCGAAAATAAAAATCTGTTTATAGTTTTAAATATATTTACTCCTTTTTTTGCTTCAAATTGTTAAATAAATTTATTGCAGCCATGTTTTGATTTAATGAATTATATAAATCCGTGTCAATGAAAATTGCGTTTTTATGTAATTGATGATTCCTCTGACGAGCAAGTTCCTGTTTTAAAGACGTCTAACTCTTTGCTGTAATGATTTAATTTTTTTACATTTTTTTTAAAATAAAGTTCCTGTTTTTTTAACTTTTCTCTTAGTTTATGTTTTCTAAGTGTATCAAAGATTGAATCTTGGTTAACGACTAATTTTAGACTCATCCGCTAGAACTAAAAATTCAACATTAAAATACCTAGTAGTAAGTAGTAGTATATACGTGACGGTACTCTGCGAAGTCCACGTTTTGTACCGTATAAGTCAGCTTTATCAAAATGGTTTGAACAAACCACACTAGATGAGGATGGCTGTCGTTGCAGTTCATTTCAGCTCAGTCGCACAGCAGCTACCTATTCTATCTATCTCCTATTAAAATATTCGTTGGAAACCTAAAATCATGATATTTAGTAGTAAAATATGAGTAGTTAATTCTCAAATTTAAACAGGCACAAACGAGTTAAAAATTCATATTGACTTCAATTTAGGTAAAACATAAAATCACACGATAAAAAAAAAACACAATAATGATGTCCACTTTCTACTTCATTATTTTTCTATGATTGCCTACAATTTACTTACCCGCATTTTGGGCTAATGGAAATAAGAATTACTGGTAACACTCCCTCGGTACGTCATTTCGGGGCATAGAAATTATAAGTTCCGAATAACCTCAATATTATTTTTGAATAACAAAAAATATAAAGTTTTGTATGTACTTACGTGTGAGACGATATTTCTTCAGACTTTTTGTTCACTTTGGTATTGTTTTTGCAGCATTTAATTACAAAAGAACGGCATTTTATAGGCAAAGGTACTGTACGAGGCCCCGTGAGATACTAACGAAAATGAGCGTAGTTTGATGCATACGTGTGCGTGAGCGCGTGTGTTTACTTGAAGGAGCCGAGTTTTGTGGCTTCAGTAACAACAAAGGCCGCGCATTATCTACTTTTTTTTACTTCATCTATGCCCGTGAAGAAACAACAACAACGTTTTGATAAAACAGTTTATGACGAACCACAGAGCCACCTAGCGTGTACTATAGAAACTACAAAGGTTGTTACATAACTTATTATTGTTTGTTTTCTTAATTCTTACATTTCAGATATGGTTAATTTAAAAATAAATAGGAAGCTTTAGTTTTAACTGTTTGCTGTGATATTTTGAATTTCTTTGAATTAAAATAAAAAAGTCTATGTTGTTTTTGGTAGGTACAGCCACCTAGCGTTTACTATAGAAACTACAAAGGTACAACTACATTAAAATCCATTACTAAAATCCTTTTCACGAAAGAAGTCCCCCAGACGCAGCGCTGTATTCGCGTGACATAATGTTGCCAGGGTTAGTTACGGCAAAATATTGCGATACTAAGAAAGTGTTATTATTCGATCCTATTCTTCTCAACCTTAAATCGCTCTTATTGCAAGGGCATAGAGTTAAATTTAGAATTAAAGTGTAAAGGTGCACGTGCTATCGCCTGTGTGCTAATAATAAGCTGTTAAACACTTCCACTTTGTTCAATTGTGTACAGTGATAAGGAGCGTTGTCCATTACCACAAGAGACCTTTCAGGTAGGTTAGGGATCAGTTTTTCCCTTAGCCATTTTAAGAAATTTGTGGAATTCATGTCATCGTGATAATCGGAAAACTTTGAATCGGAAGACTTTGAATCAGTGAAATTAGAAAAAAAAAAAGAAAAAAATAATCGATCTGGAAATTTGAGGATTTGAACTGTGGTCTTTTCGGTCGATCGCGACCGGCCGATTTCCTACCTGAGCTATTAAAACTTTATTGACAATTGCGAAATTTACCGTCGTATTCTAACGATATTGTAGCCAGATTCTACATATATATACAATAATTGCTCGTTTAATAGTATTAGATTAAAGGAATTGAATATTTAAAAAAAAATCGCAATTAATCGGAGATACAAATACGTAACTATTGCGAGCAACATTACATTAATTGAATATTAGACGAAGAGAATATACCTTAGCAAACATAGTGTAATGAAATTTCAGGTGCTATCAGCTCAGTTTAGTCTAAGGGTTTTAATACTAACAAAACTTGATAGAACAATTCAGAATATCATGTGTTCATGACCATCTACTCCCATACGAAAAGATCGAACGAAAGTAAATTTTGTTTTATTCTACTTTTTTTTTTCTAATTTCACTGATTATTTTTTATTTAAATAGCCAGTTCTTATTTTTTATTATTATGTCGGTAAAATCGAAAAATATTATTCATATTTTATCATCATTATTATTTTTTAATTATTTTTTATTTTTGATTTTATATTTGTTTCTGGAACGTAGTTCCCGGAACAGATTCCGATCGAAATATTCAAGTTTTGTGTAAATTTCTGGAGCTTTTAGTTGTTTCTTTCGATTGCTAGTGCAAGTAAAGACCAAAGTAAACTTATCCTTTTTAGAAGTTTCAGCTTTGCCCTGCGAAGCATGGGCGATCTTGACGACTGCGCATTTGTTAGTATCGGAAAATAGTGCGATAAGACAAGTCATCCATTCTTATTTAAGTTAGTTCGTTAAATAGAATAAAGATGGCACATCGTATTACTAATTTCGCGTACTTTTCCTGGTATGAAAAGTTCTTGACCGTGCCAATTAAAATTCCAGACTTGAGTATATCTAATTGTGTTTATTATTGTTTGTTAGTAACTTTATAAATATGAGGTAAAAGCTTAGTAATTGTAGAAACACAAAACCTGCAATATATTTCACTGATAATATAGACAAATTTTACAATCCCTACCTAAGTAAATATTTTCGGTACTTGTCAAAATTTTCTAAAAATGCTTGTTTAATTATATTTTTATTGCACTTCCCTTTAACAATAAATAATATAGTATAGATTTCCAGATTTTTTTTGTTTGTTGTTGTGTCTGCCAGTTTTAGAAATTTATAATGATATTATTTACAAAATTCTAAAGCCGTCAGAGTATTGTATCTTTTCTATTACAGTAATTTTAGTTTTATGTTTTTAGGCTTTAATATTTTAACGATTTCTTTCAATATTCAGATTCATTTTTCCAAGCTCTTATCCATGAGGTTCTTTTTTTTTCGCCTTTACACGGGTCTTCACGCTTCACAATACTTATAATTTCGCCTAAATTAATTATAAAACGAAAGTACAAATTTTTGTTTCACAGTTACGGGAATTATTAGATTTAGTTACGACGCAGCTAATTTTCATTAGTCACATAGCTATGTCATACTTGAAGTTCCTCTGAGATCAAACCCTGTCAAGCAGTAATAGTCAAAACAATATATCTCAAATATATTTATTTTTGTCACTATAATTAATAAAAAATCTTGATAAAATTTCTGGTTACTAAAGTCGCGAGTTGCTTATCATTAGAAAATTGCTAACGATAATGTGAAGTAACGAATAATTCCTATCTATATTTTAAACTGTCATTTTGTGATCTTGGTGTTTTTTTTACTCTTAAATACTATCTATATCTACAATATCGTGTTGGGTACTGGAGTACCTCACACGATATTTAAAGCCTAATATTTAGTTAAATATTTCAAGAAAGCTTTTGCCGTTTAAGCTAATAGCTATTGGATAGTTCTCGCGTAATTAGGTCAGTCGTGCACTGGAGTCGCACAAGTGTAGTCGCTATTATGGAGGTTTTGGGGTACTGTAAAACCTCACGATAGTATTAGTTAATGAATTATCAATTCAGATTGCGTCACAATAGACGAACAGTAAATCTACTGTCATCGACCATTAAAGCCAATCGGCTTTAATGGTCAATGTTTATTTAAAATGTTTACACCATCAAAGCGTGATAAATATGGGTTAAAAAACATTTTGCTTTGTGATGCCAAAACAGGGTACACGATAAGTAGTGTCATGTATTTAGGAAAGGACAGTAGACCCTAGGGAATGCTGGTAACTGATTATTATGTAATGGAATTGACGAAGCCTGTATACGGTCTGAACCGAAACTTGACATGTGATAACTGGTTCACAGCAATACCGACTGCCAAAGCGTTACTAGAAAAGGGAATCAATTTAGTAATGACTGAAAAAAATAAACGTGAGGTACCACAGTTAATGCTGGAAAAATACTTCTTAAAACTTCCATCAATAATATAAGGGAAATAAAAAAGTTCGTGTATCCCACTGCTGGGCATAGGCCTCTTTCTTCATGTTGGTGAATGATTGCAGCTAATAATAGTATAATCGTTATTCCAAATATTTTAAGTACGAAAAATAAGTAACGGTTAATATCAAAACTTAAAATATTCCTTCATTAAATTTTGAAGGTTTTTGGTTTTTTGGTATTCATAGTCAAAAAGATTATTTGTCACTGTAAAATAAACTTTAGTTTTGATAAAAGTAATAAAGTAATTGAACTAGTCATACAAAGCAGTGTTCTACTTTTTGAGATAAAGAAATTGGGTCTATTTCATTCACAAAAGACAAACATAGAACTAAATCATATTAGAAGATAAATAATAATAGGTGACATGGAAAATAAATATGTAACAACGATTTCGGTGGTGGGCCATTCATTCCAGATATCCCTAATATTGGCGGCGTCTGAGAAATAATCTTTTCTAAAAAAAAAAAAAACTAAAATAGACTAGGAATTTTCCCTCAAGGTAGCCCCAACCGTTGTCGAGGCAAACCTCTTAAGTACATATATATACATAAACAATTCATTGTTAGGTGGTGTAACCACTCATTGTGATGCCGGTGGATGCTGACCTCAACTGCACTGACGTGGTGTCGCCTGGTTGTGAGCTGAAGGGCCTTCGTACTTGGAAAGACATTTGTCTTGTACGAAATTCACTTTTTCAACATCAGGTGGGTACGAATTCAATATTTTCACACTAATGTTCTATTTTGCAGCTGTGTGGCTACGGCATTAAAGAATATAGCCTCCCCCTCTCTTCTCGTGGGTGTCGTAAGAGGCGACTAAGGGATAACACAGTTCCACTACCACATTGGAACTTATAAAGCTGACCGATGGCGGGATAACCATCGAACTGCTGGCTTTGTAATACACAGGCCAAAGACGAGCAGCAGCGTATTCGGTGCGACTTAGCCAGTCCTGCGGTCACCAACCTGCCTGCCCAGTGTGGTGACTATGGGCAAAACACATGAGTTGACGCTATTTTAGGCGCGAACTTGTAAAGGCCTATGTCCAGCAGTGGACTGCAATAGGCTGAAGTGATGGTTAAATTTTTACGTGACAATGGCTAATAAATCGATGAATGCTGGCTGCATGCACGAAAAAGGATGACTTATTTTCCGTTGCCTTCATTGTCCCGTTACGTTGCACGCTTGCGCCGCATCTATCAGTTTTCCACTCCATTGGCCTATGCGTACGAGGAGATGTTTTGTTATGACGTTGTCACGTTAAACTATCGTCCGTAAACCAATTTTAGAAACAACCAATTTTTTTTTTTACATACATTTAAGTTTCCATTATAATTAATTAAAAAAAAATTAATAACTAGCTGTGCCCACGACTTTGTCCACGTGGAGTAGTGACTATGGACAGCATTTTTTGGATATATCTTTTGGTTTATAAACACCGTCGCTTGGGCAGTTAGGCATTTACATGTTCAACGTGATTCTTTAAATTGGCATAACCTTTTTATTTATGAATCTATTGACATGAAACAAACACTAAGTGTTAAGTGAAGCTTACCACAATATATTAGTCAAAACGTCAAAAATTGGTTCAGTAGTTTCGGAGCTGCATACCGATAGCAGCTCCACCTACTGGGTCCTATTGAGAAAAACTACTCTATATAGTCGTCACTACGATTTTCGAGGGTTTCTCTCGATTTCTCTGGGATTCCATCATCAGATCTTGGTTTCCTTATCTTGGTACCACACTTGGGATATATATATAGAGCTCACTGTACCGTGGGAAACCAACATTCCTAAAAACCACACAATAAAATTTAATAAATATTACGATCTAACAAATGAACTTAACAAAAATGGTTATGTGGTTGATTTATACGCGGTAGAAGTAGGAGCGAGAGGTATACCAGCAAAATCTCTATAATCTTCTGAAAGACCTTGCCCTGTCGAGAACTGCAGTAAGTTCTATTTTAAAACGAGTGTTTAAGGCTGCACTAAAAGGTTCCTACCAAATTTGGCTAGGTAGGGCGGGAAACTCGAAGGTGAGCGTTGATGCGCATCTCAAAGGGAGGGGGGGGGGCTCCTTCAACCTATACCTAGGTCGCAAGTCCTGGGAACTACTCTGAGTTTTTCCTTCTGTCACACGATGGACCCGGCACCCGCACGATGAATCCACGGAATGCTCAGAAGATTGTCTCGTACCTATATATATACGGTCGAATTGAGAAGCCTCCTCCTTTTTTGAAGTCGGTTAAAAAAAACACTGGTCGACTTATACATTAAAGAATTGTACAAAAGGCGGGCTTAATGCTAAAAGCATTCTTTACTAGCCAACCTTAGGACGTACAAGAGCAGACGTTTGTTGATGTGCAAAATTGAGTATTAGTAAAATTCACATAAAGAAGAAAAAAGGGGAGAAATATAAGGTAACGTTAGTGGCAATCGTTATATTATATAGACGAGCAAATAATTCATATATATACCATACAAATATATACATACATGAACACATACATACATAATACTTAATAAGCTGACGACAATAATCCAAACAATTACAGTGTTTACTTCTTTGTACGTATATGTTAAATGGCGGTTGTCAGTCTTCAATTGTTTAAATGTTCTTAAATGTAAACAAAGGCTACGTTGAAGGGTAGGTCATTACGAGTATTTATTGACGTAGGGGTTTATTCAGTGAGAAACGGCGTGTCGTTCGCAGGCGGGCGCTTAGCTTTCGAGGTCAGCGCCCTGGCCCAGGACTAATTTGGGGAAGATCGACGACTCGCGCCGTCGCGGCTTTGTCTGCGTCCAACGCACCCAGACCGATCTCATTTTTGCGCGATACACTTAAGTTGGGTTCGGTTGTTTATAATGTTAATTTGTAATATTAATATAATATAAATTTATTCTAGTTCAAATTTAAATTTATTTTAAATGATATTAAACGATTGCTTTTATAGTTTTTTTATGATGTTAATTTTGTTACTAACGATCACTTTTAAGTAATCATTTGGGCCTATTACACACTAAACCCCACTTCTTCGACTTCAAACTAAATAGAATTTTAGGAAAAGGCGTGAGTCACCCGTGTTGACGCGTGAGTCATGTGTTGTTCCTATAATTTCTTAAAGTTTATTCGATGCAATTTCGCTTCTCGTTACACGTCCAATGTACCTATCTCTAGTGTGAACTGTATCATCTCCTTTCACCAGCGATACGTGCGTCGGGCACGGTAGTTGACCGTGTGTTTATCAGTTGGATGGCAGTGGCTTGTTTGTATTGGTGAGTTCGTGCGCGTGTGAACGGTGTGACGCGAATAAACGGCTGGCGAGCGGCACGGCGCGGCGGTGGGCAGAGTGACCGCTGCTCGTTCTCATACTTTGCTGGTACTCAGTTAGTGTAAATACGCCGCGCGCGTCGGAGCTCGTTGTGACGAGGCCGATTTACGTTTTTTGTGCTTCAGTTTTATTTTAATATTGTGTGCGACTTATTCATACGTGTTATCTAGTCCGATAATAGTGTAAATTATTGCGTCGTTTAGAGGAAACATGTTGTGATATATTTTGTGAATGTGAGGTGCACACGACCGTAAGTTCAACGCGGCCATGGGACAGTGTTCTTGTGTGAAGGTAATGGTTTGCGGTTCATTAGGTTAAAATGTATCTAAGTGTATGCACTTCTATTATCATTATCGAATGGAAGGCTGTATGCAAGCTAGACGAGGCTGTTTGAAGGCCGCCGTCCCGACCTTGATGCCAGAAGGTCAATGTCCCTGTTTGCTTGTGTAGAACTTCGTGCAATTCATAGCATTCAACTAGTGCTAAACAAATGGCTTGATTGATTTTTAAAATCAGCAACAGTTATTTCCATTTATTTCTAGAAAATTTGAAACTAATGATTATTTTTTAATTCAATACGTTGTGTTTATGTCCTAAATATGACGGAACGCGGTGTTTACATATACGTCACTGAATTATATGTTTTCTGGAATGCAATGCTAATGATGACATTATAATTCATAATACGTATCAGTATACATTTAAAACTAAACTAGTTGTTTGCGGAATTGACTGCGTTTAGAGTTTTAATTTCTAACTATCTTCTGCCTGCGACTTCGTCCGCTTGGAATAGGAACAATTCAGTCATACATGATTTTTGCGAAACTGCAGCGCACGCAGCGGAAATTCTCAAAAGGAAAAAAAAAACGATTTTGAAACATTCTATATATATAGCCTTCCTCGATAAATGGGTATCTAACACTGAAAGAATTTTTCGAATCGGACTGGTAGTTCCTGAGACTAGCACGTTCAAAAAAAAAAAAAAAAAAAAACGGCGATGACGAATGAGTTATTCAGTACATGTTATTATTATATTTTTACGTGTGATGAAACCGCTTAAATTTAACGTAATATCTGATATTTCTGAAAATGCATGTTAGGATTTAATTTTCAACCGAGGCAAATTTAATTTATTAAGTTAATTTAATTATTTTAGAAAGTCTAGTCTTTTTTTCAAAATAATATTTTTAGATAGTATAAGACGTCTGTAGGGTTTTCATTTTATTTATCTTTGAAATACTCAAAGATAAATAAAATCGACGAGTCGCGTCATAATCAGCGAAAGAGAGAGCAGTAAATGAAACGGCACTAACGCACTGTCCGTAGTCTGTACATCTGCGTGTGTGTGCACACAATCAGCTGACGTTTCGTCCGCCATCTTTCATTGTCGGAGCATCATTGTGCATGTTTGTGACGCAATCTTCCAAATGCTATTCATTCATTGCCCTTCTCGTCCTGTCGTCTTTTGTTATAATTGTGCTTGTTGGCTTTTGCCTTAGATTCACTTCCACGTTGCGAAACCACACGGAAGACTCGACGGAGACCCTGGCTTTTCTATTTTAGGTGTGTTGTTTCCGCTTTGATAGACATGTTGTTGAATGCGCAACTGCTAATTTATTTCGTGCCTCGGTCGTTTTTTATAGAACTTGATGGTAAGAAATAATTTTATTGACCTCGTTCGGCGATGTGGAATTTCCGTATATTTGTTGTTTTGTTTGATGATATGAGAGACTATTCTTTTTTGGATTTTAATGAGTATATTGTATAAACGTCTGTTTGTTGAATATTATTGTGCGCTTTAAAAAATAATTGTAAAGTACATAATAAATATGATAACATTCTTTGTGTTCATGCTACTGAGGGATTTATCTGGTTTGCTTGATATTTTTTCACGTTACCGTTATTGTTACCGTTGCTTTAGTTGTTGGACCTGTATTTTGTCTCGGGCGCTTTAAATCTGATCAATTGAATCAAGAATTGATTGAAGAATGATTCATGAGTGAAGTCTGTATTTGTTCGACCTAGATTTTACTCTGTAAATAAGTACATATACTGCCGATTTTTTCATACATTCGTTCGGTGACAATTGCGTTTTAGCAAAATAGCCTTTGTTTATAGTGTTTATAAAATCGAGGTCAAGTACTTTATAATTGTAGCGTAGCATGTATGCATATTGATTGATTAAATAAAAATGTTTAGAAGTATCGTATTTTAATTTGTAAAATGTTGAATTCTTAAAGTAGAAGGGCTGTTTAGATATCAAGACAATAAACTTCACAGTAGAGACTCTAGACCAGTTTTTTCCAACCTTTTTTGTGCCATGCCCCACCATTAATATTTTAAAATTGATTTGTTCACTTATGAAACATGTAAGGTTTTAGAAGGAAAACACTATGAAATTGTTATCAAAACGCATTAAAAAAATTATTAAAACAGAATAAAAAACTGAAATTCGAATTCAAAATAATTTTAATACAGATTTTTATATTAATTTAGTGCAATCTTTGCCCTTGATGCTTGCTGCACAGAGATTTTATATTAGGCTCCTATTTAGTTAGCTTTATTCTCATTTCTCCACGTTGTATTATATCCAGTCGATTTTTTTTTGCAGTAAATCATTTACAGCACTAAATCCACACTCGGCTAAATATGAAGATGGAAACGGCATTAAAAGTTTTCTTGCACATTTGGTTGCATTTGAGTATTTAGTTTCAGTTTCTTCACAAAGTAATGCCATCGCATCTTTTATATTAAATAAAGTTTTTACTGACTCATCATTTTGCAATTGCTCCTTAATAATTAATATTAACTTAATATCTGGACGTGCTGTGTGGCTATGGTAGTAAAAAATATAGCCACCCCCTCTCTTCCCGTGGGTGTCGTAAGAGGCGACTAAGGGAAAACACACTTCTGTTACCACCTTGAAACTTAAAAAGCCGACCGGTGGCGGGATAACCATCCAAATGCTGGTTTTGAAATACACAGACCAAAGACGGGCAGCGTGTTCGGTGTGACAAAGCCAGCCCTGCGGTCACCAACCCGCCTGCCCAGCGTGGTGGCTATGGGCAAAACACATGAGTTCACGCCATTTTTGGCGCGACCTTGTGGAGGTCTATGTCCAGCCGTGGACTATTAGGCTGAAGTGATGTGGTGTACACCACAATTTTTGGTTAGAGGGTCACATCTCCACGTCTCCATCTCCACAATCTTTTTTAAAACAAAAATTTTGACCAATATTAAAATGTTTTTTACATGTACTTGTTTTATAACAATTTTTTATGTTCTATCCCTGTGCTTACCAAACTGAATTTCTACATTATTATTAATCTTAGGCTGTCAGTAATTTTAGCAGATATTAATTTTGCTCTTATATTCCTATTCACTTTTATTCACACAGAAAATTTTGTTCCTTCAACAGGTGATACTCTATATTTTAATTAGGCTACTCTCCAATCCGTGTTGTCTTCATGACATATTTTTTAGTTATTTGTATACCCCTTTCAGCCATACCGTTAGATTGAGGATGTCTAGGACTAGTGTAAATATAATAATATTTAAAACCCCCCCCCATTCCCTTGCAAATTGTTGACTTGAATCAAACGGTACATGATCCGAGACAATTTCACAAGGAACACCCAAAGTTACTAAAAATATCGATTAATTTATTGTCTATAGCACTAGCAGTTTTATTATTAAGAGGCTTAATATCGAACCACTTGGAATAATAATCATAAATTACTAAATAACTTTTCTTTCTAAATTCCATTATATCTATACCTAATTTTAAAAATGGTAAACTGGGAACTGTACTGGGGCGACATCAACGGCTCTTTATTAATATTATTGTTTTGATAAGTTTGACATGGAAAGCATTTTTTAACGATCTCTACAAAATCAAAATCAAAAACAGCTTTATTCAAATAGGCCCCAAGAGCACTTTCGAATAGTCATTTTACAAATTAAAACTAAAAATAAATTATTATTTTTGTAAAAGTAAAGCTACCACCGATTCGGAATGTATTCATTAATGATTCTGCAGAGATGAATTGGAAAGAAACTCCTCAGTAACTCTTTTGAAAAATAATATATAAACTGTGTTTTAGTACAAAATTAGTAACATGTTGCGTAAAATACATCGTAGAATAATAAGCTTTATGTATTAATTTTTTTATTAAAAACTTTACATTTATGTTGAGACAATTCCAAAATTGTTTGTGGGATTTTCACAACCCAGAAAGGAGACTTACTTTGCGCAGTCGGAAACTTGGAGTTACAATTTTGTTATTCCTTCTCGTGTTTGCAATGCGATTATTACTCTTTATTTCAAAACAATGAATATTCTGGTGAATAAACATAATATTGTTATAAATATATTGCGACACAATTGTTACCTTTTGAAAAGCATTCTGTAGGGAGACTCGATCTCCAAATCGTAAATGCCGCGAATAGCCCTTTTTTGCAAGATAAATACAGTCTCAATATCTCTTTCATTACCTCACAGTCACAGGCTGTAAGACATAACACTATGGAAATAGCAGTCTCAATATCCGTAGCATTACCCCACAGTAAAAGGCTGTAAGACATATAACACTATGGAAACAGCTAAAATATATTAATCGTGCACAAGCGACGTTGGTCAGTTATGACTTCAATATGAGGCCAGTAATAAAATTTTCCAACTAACTGTTTCATTTTAGACATGTCTATGTGACCTTCATGTAATAATTTTATTACACCTAACCTTAAACTTTTTAGAATGACTAACCTATCTTAAAAAATACTAAATTATTATCAAATGACTATATAATATATACTATATATGACTACATAAAGTATATGATAACCATGAAAATAATCTGGAATCTTTTTATTACTATGCCACCCATTTTTAACCCCTTGAAGGCGTAAGTCACCTATACAAGCACTTGCGAGTCCCGTGCGCCAACGACGTCTATAGGCGACAAAACACCCGGACCACAAAAATATTAAATAAAATTATTAAAAAAATATTTCTAGTACTTTAATTCAACATTTCTCAAAATAGAATATCCCAGCAACATTTGGGTATAAAAAACAAGTATTTTAGAGCTACACGTACTGAGAAACATTGAAGTTACCAGACAAATCCACGGATATTGGCTGCATCATCCATGTTATGATATCAATTTGTTTTAAATCAGAAAATCTTTCATATAAATCAGCGGATAGAATATTCAAATGATTGATAATAACAAGTGAAGCGGTATCAGATACTTCACATTTTTTAGTCAGTGAAACTATTCAAAGTATCAAGTTTAAAAGTCCATATTTACAAAATTTTTATGATAAGTTCTTATTGCACTACCATACCTATTCTTTAAGATCTTACTTATTTTTCCTTACACTATATGACATATTTTTCTAAGACATATTTTTTAAGTTTGCTCTGGCCCGGGGTCATGTGGTATCCCCCTCGGCACACAAATGGGGTCCCCCATGGCTCAAATAGAAAAATTAAAAAATCAAGGCGGCGTTTATTGCCCCCCCCCCCCACGTAACTATCTAAATTGCTCCTGAGGCGTATTGTGAGGCGTAGGCCCCACGTTGTGAAACACCACGCTAGACTATTACTGTAATACAAAAACTAAATTACTTTTACTGATAAAATAGTCTAATTTAACAATCAATTAAGTTTTGTTTCAAATCTTTCAGTTTTGCAACAATTTTAGAGGTAATATAACTTTTTTGTTTTGGATTTAAAACTTTTTACCTAGTATTTATATGAGCCAGTGTGTATTGGCTGCTCTAACCAGTCTATCGATTAACACTAGATATATTTTAAGTGTTGAGGATTACAACATATTATGTGCTTTTTAGAGGACTCGTTTTTATGTTGCGGTGAGGTTCGTTTTTAATGTGTAACATGAACTGTTATGTTTTTATTATACAAAAAATTAGTTGCTAAGCTAATTAATTACCGCTTCCAAAAGCTTTAAATGTGTGTTTCAAATTTAATTCTTTAACAATAGTTTCTCTTCAAGTTGCTGAAGTTTTATTTTAGCGATCTTGCGCTAAATAATAACATACGTATCTTTTTTGGTACAAGAAATAAATGATCTTCTTCAATACGTCATCGTCTAAGATTTCTCTCGCTAAATAATAACATTACGCACTTCAAAATTAGCAAATATTGGAGGCACTGCTAGTGCAGCTCGAACCGGGTCGTGCTCGAATTGCGTAGCGAACACTCAGCAAGTAGGTCAGCAGGGCGCGGCGCACACCGACGCGTACCAGCGACTACACCGATATAGATAGGTCACCACACCGTCGCATACGAGAATAAATATCTCCATTCTCCACCCACGTTCTCTTGACAACTCTTATTTTTACCGCTACGGTATTGCTACACTATTGCCTCTATCGCCATACATTGCTGTAATTGATATTTCGTCTATAATATTAGTATGAAGTTATAGACTAAAACGGTTCCGATGTTGCGTTGACACTCATCAGATTGCTGGAGATTTGACAGTTTTGTCGGTGGTAGCTTAATTTTTAACGATAGTTAAAATTTTAATTTGTAAGATAAAGATTGAGTGGTGCTTTTGAAGCGGATGTAAATAAGTTATGTTTCTATCAGTCTTAATATGATTTTTCTTATATTAAAATCAGTCCAGTATTTTCGGAGCGACAAAACCAGCCCGCGTTCACCATCCCACCTGCCCAGCGTGGTGTCGATAGACAAAGCACACGAGTTCGCGCCAGAAATGGCGGCAACTTGGAGAGGCCTAGTTCCAGCAGTGGACTGTGATAGGCTGAAGCAAAATTTTTATAATAGTGCTGTATATACTATATGTGTTGTTTAAAAAAAACTGCTTCGTGCGTTTTTATAGTCAACTGCTCGTATTTTATAATTGGGAGGTTCAGCAATAGACATCTACCGGCTCACGCCTATATTGATAGCAGTTTTATTTTTAACGAGTAAAAAAGTAAAATGTTTTGTTGTTTATATAACGTTTTTTTTTATTATATTATAATAACAGCATCATACACAACCCAATTGTTAATTGCTATACATTCTAACCTTGGGCTAGTATATTCAATAAAAGTTGGTATAAATGTCATCATCATCATCATCATTACAGCCTATACAGTCCACTGCTGGACATAGGCCTCCACAAGTTTACGCCAAAAATAACGTGAACTCGTGTTTTGCCCATAGTCACCACGCTGGGCAGGCGGGTTGGTGACCGCAGGGCTGGCTTTATCGCACCGAAGACGCTGCTGCCCGTCATCGGTCTGTGTATTTCAAAGCCAGCAGTTGGATGGTTATCCCGCCACCGGTCGGCTTTTTAAGTTCCAAGGTGGTAGCAGAACTGTGTTATCCCTTAGTCGCCTCTTACGACACCCACGGGAAGAGAGGGGGTGGCTATATTCTTTAGTACCGTAGCCACACAGTACATGGTATAAATGTAGAAAGTATGAAAATATGCCAGTACTTGTGAATGTTGTTTGTTCCTTGATTTAGAAAAAAAAGTAAATAATGAAGAATGTAGTTATTTAGTACTATTTTTTTTCTTCTCAAATCAAAACTTGCACTATTTGCCTGGCTATACGAAACACTTACACATGACCACGGGTTGACTGGAAGAAATCTCTTTCAGAGATAAGTCCACTTTTGTTATAAACCATATTACTGTGTTATGATTCTACAATATTTTTAAATGCAATAAAGTATATCATATATTTAACACCAATATATTTAATATTAAAACACAGGATATCTATTATCAAACAATTAGCAAACCTAATACGGTTCACTTTTTGTATAAAATCATTTTGCAAGTAGATATAATAATAATTGTTGCAATATTTAATCGTAAAGCACCTTGACACAGTTGTTTAGTACCAATGTTACAACAAAATCTACGATAAAATTTAACGGCTAGACTTTCCTAAAACACGCGTAGGACTATTAGGTACACTTGTAAGATGTCTACTGATAATAGTACTTACAAAATGCAAGGGCAATTAAGATGCATATTTTTTTACATTGTGACACCTTGTTCCTACGTTTTCGACCATGACCCGGATTCGTTGTATCAATCTACGAAACACTTGTTGATATTTCGACCGAGTTTTCTTTTAAAGTTTTAAAGGGGATCCTTGCAAATAAACTCCCAAATAAAAGGCGTAAGATTTTTTTTTAATTTATGTTAAAATAACACATTATCTTTACTCGGTTTTGCATTGTTGTTTGAGCTAAACTGCGTCGTTTAATATTTCCCAGCAAACAGTAAGAACTGCGCTTTGTCTCTATTTTTAAAATTGAAGCGTAGACAAAAGTTTAAAACGTGCATAGTAAGCGAACGAACGCCGCGTCATTATACATACGTGGACTTAGAACGGAGTTATGGACACGTGGAGCGAGTGACGCATAGCACGCGCGGGCGTCGGGCGTCGCTCGGTGCATGGAGAACTGAGTGCACCCCTACGATCTGTGGACCAGGTCGATGACTTATCCAACTGAGTGCTGGCCACCAGGGTAACGACCTCGCTCGATACCTACCATCACTTTCGTTAATACTATAATAATTAGCGCACGCTCCATGCATATATAAAATCTAGATTTTATTTGATTCACTTTTCACATGTGACATCGCTGTACGCTGAGCGCACTTTAAGTTTATACGTAATATTTATATGAACTCGTGTTTGAAACATAAACTTGGCAAAGGACTTCAAATCGTTGTCGCACTTATGATTAGAGCTTATCATTGACGTATTATATTCGTATATTGTTCAATTATTTTTCATGACACGGGCTGTCAATAAAACGTAACACTTATTAAACAGTTTAAAAAATAGTTAAGGTTCTCAATTCGACTGCATTATTTTTGATGAGTCATCATAACATTTCACTGGATATACCGATTTTGATGATTCCTTTTTTTATCGTAGCTGGCGCTTGTAATATGGTCTCATTTAGATTTGGTCGAGATCTGACGAGTACTTTTGAATTATCCCAAATAATATGTATTTAATTAAAAAATTGCGGTTTATTTTTCGCGAGCAAACTATTATGTAGATAGTTATTTGAGAATCGAAGCAAGAGGCGTGGTAATGTTTTAAAGCATGGGTTTTATTTTACCGTAAGAGCGGTAAAAGTGAAGCAATGTTCGTCGGTAAGTTTTATGGTTGGATGAAGCTCTATCGCATCTGCCGGTGGGAGGGAGTCGGGACCTTGACGCGGGGCGCGCAGTTCGCGGGTTGTTCCACTTTGGCCGTAGCTCTCTCTTGTTATGCAAACCTGTCGTTATGCGTATTATGTTTCGCCTCTTCGAAATTGCTTGTCGTTTAGATGCCACTTTCTATTATGTGTACGCAGTATGTGTCGTATCGGTTTTATCAATATTGTTAATTGATATAATCGGATGTGTGTTGTATTTAATCTGTTACGCAAGCTCATGGTCTTAATAAATATATTAACGAAAAATGTTGAAGCAAATCTTTTTCAAAAGATGAATTGATTCCGTGAAATTGATGTATTGTATATATATATTTTTTTTTGTTACAGGGCCCTTTACGATCCTGACATAGAAAAAAGTAGCAGCCCAACGGCTAAACGAGAGCCGCTGACCGCATACACTGCGCGCCAGAAATATCAACGTCTTGAATTATAACGTCTTCAAGTGCATTGTACTGTGATTACTGTGAACTTTGTGTTAAAACAAGTGCAATATACTGATAGTGCAATCGTACTCTTGACTTTCGTTATTGTTAAAAGTGAAATAACCGTGGAACTATGGAGCGAGAGACGAATCCAATGGAGGCTCTGTGCCGTTCAGGCTGCGGATTTTATGGAAATCCTTCTACAGATGGACTTTGTTCGGTCTGCTTTAAGGTAATTATTTAAATTTACTTTTCTACTAATAATCGGTGTGTTTTCAATTGAGAGTGATTTGTAATAAATTTGTCTCTAAACCGTTCTTCAACAAAAATATTACGGTAAAAGTATATTGTTTTTTAAACCGGATTCATCGGATTTTTTACTTTATTCCAAATATAAACAGGGATGAGACCGGCTCTTTATTTTTACAAACAAGAATATTTCGATATTTTTAGTTGAAAGTTAAACGACGGAACTACATACCTACTTTGAAACAAATAGTGACCTTTGTGACATATTTATGCGCACCAATTAAACTTAGATAAATTACTTATTGCAAGATTTTATACGCCCACGTTTATTGGCCTGTTTTTCTTTAATGTTTTGTTTTTTTGAGGTCAACAACCTAGCACATGAAAGTGTCGTTTTGTTGGCAATGACTTGAACATATGAGTGCTGGTCGCATCGAATTTATTATTTCCTTACCAGCCACGGTTGTTAATTAATGAGCATTTTGGTTCGAGCTATATATTTCGTTTTATGGTAAACTTGTCTGTCCAGTCTCAAGCTCATTATCGTTATCATCATATATCTCATTATCTCAGTGTATATTTTGTAAATTTGTAATGGTGTCAAATGACCGTTCTAAAGTTGACGTGAATAAGTAAATAAAATAAATTATTTGTTGGCAGGTAGGTACTCCTAGCTGTAATGTCGACTTCATGATTAATTTGCATTAATAATTAAGGGAATGGGAAACTTATTGTGTGTTAATAAAACTGTTATTTTATATTTATGTGCGTGTTTAAAATAGATTTCCTTAATTCGTTGTTAATTTTACTGCTAAAATAGAAACGAAATAAAAGTAATTACTTTTTAAAAAAGACAACAAGATTGATCTACATAATAAATTGATTTAAAAATTAATTAAAACTTTACTTGAATGGTAAAACTCACATATTTCTGTGTTACTAGTGCTTAATTGCGATACTCAGTATTGTTATTCTTTAAACGCTAACTGCTTACAAACGCAATCCGGTGCTAACTAGTTATTACCGTTTAGAATATTTTGCAGTTTTAGGTCTTGGTTAAATGTAATAATTATTTTGTGTTTTTTTTTTGTTTCTTTGTCCCGTTTTAAGATCTGTGAAACATTTGAAGTTATGCTCGTTCATTTTTCTAAAACATTTCAAATATAACCCGGCGGCAATGACGCTGGGTCATATTGACCTGAGGCAATTTTAAACTGATATATTTTATATTTGCTTCGGTTGTATGGATTGAACGTCTGTGTAGCTGGAGATATCCCCTTTTACCCGCTCCATTGGTAAACTCAGTGCGACGCCAAGTGCGCTGGGAGATACAAGTGCGTCAAGTGAAAACGGGTCATTATGACCCAGTGTCATCGGTGGCGTAGTAATTTTGTGACGTCTATTTGCTTATTTAGTGTTTAATGTAATGTAACTTTTTTTTTAAGTTTTAAATTTAAATCTTTAGTGAAAATTGATGAAATGCGAGCTCTTGGGGGGGGGGGGATTGGGGATTGAGTCGGCAACGCGCTTGTGATGGTTCTGGTGTTGCAGGCGTCTATAGGCTGCGGTAATCTCTTACCATCAGGTGAGCCGTATGCTTGTTTGCCGACTAGTGATATAAAAAAAAAATGACGTTGACAAATGACCGAGCTGGAATTGTGGCGATATAGAAGAGTCTGATAATAACAATGAAATCTCCCAATGCGCTTGAGACGTGGATTTTGAAGACTATTTATCTGAAGGCAGCAATGACAGTGAAAGTGAATAAGAAGCTAGTGATTTTTAGCTTGATCAGATTCAGATAATATCGATCTTGCGTACAAAGTTGATCTTGTTTACCAATGAAAGGATGGAACAATGTGGCAAAAAGCACCTGCATGACTTAATGTACTTTCCAGTTGACAAATTTAGGGCTATATACAACGTGAGTAAAAATTCAAAACGATGGCTACTAACGATTTTTTTGACAGTGTTAAATACATGTAGCATAAAAGGCGAATATAATAAATCGAGCCAAAAGGAATATTACACGTACTGAAAGACGATATTCCCTAAATAAGCTGGGCCTTGCTCTTATTCACGAGCATTTACAAACTTAATAGGCCTATATAATAAATTTACCTCGTAAATTGCGCAAAAGAATTGCTGATATCGCTGGGTGACCCCCCAAAAACCCAGGAACTCGCAATAGATATCAAATATGGCCGTTTCAAAGGGACGACAAAATGCCTCAAACTTATCATGCGTAGCACGTTTACATATGCCCAGAAGGTTTGATTCCACACTGTAACGATTGCAGCAGTTCTATGGCCCTGAATGATGAAATAGAACGCTGATCTGTTTTTATTTTTATATTATAGAGCTTATGTGATCTCTCTATTGACTATCTATATTGACGTCGCGTTGGCGCAACGGTCACAGCCATGGATTGTACCTGTTGCGCTGGCGGTTGCTGGTTCGATCCTCGCACATGACAAACATTTGTATTGACCATACAGGTGTTTGCCGTGGTCTGGGTGTTTGTGCAGTCCTTGTGGGTCTTCCCACCGTGCCTCAGAGAGCACGTTAAGCCGTCGGTCCCGGTTGTTATCATGTACACCTGATAGCGATCGTTACTCATAGTAGGGAATACATCCGCCAACCCGCATTGAAGCAGTGTGGTAGATTAAGCTCTGATCCTTCTCCTACATGGGGAAAGAGGCCTATGCCCAATAGTGGGATATTATAGGCTGAAGCGTGATCTCTCTATTAGTACTTAGAGATAAGACTATTGAATCCTATTATTGCCACGAATACTTTACCAAAAATTAAAAATATAAACATGTTATATTTTCAAAGTTGATTTTGCATGTGTTAATGAAAAAGTGAATAACAGTTTAATTTTTAGAACTTGAAAAATTATCGATAAAATTCTTGTCAATATGACCCTGCGTCATCGTCTTCGTGATTATTTTCACGTCATTTGCGCCGGTTTAAGTGGAATTATCTTATTTATTTAAAAAAAAAAGTCTTGTCGATGCGTTAACTTTTTAAACACCAAAAAACCATTTGACTTTTATAAAGGCCAATCATTGGCCTTAATTTGTCTGTTACAGACGATTTAGAAAGGTAAGTCTTACTAATTGTAATTAATTGCACTTGGATTTGCAATTATTCAGATTGGCATTGATATGTTTACGTTTGTTGACTTAAAACTAACAAATTAAACAATCGAACACAACAACAGATTAGCGTTTTGTTGGTGTTTTTTACTCAGTCCTAAAAAAAATGTATTGTATTAAATATTTTATCGTGTTACCGGAAGATACTATATTAGGAAGTCGTTTAATAATAGTACTATATAAACTATATTGCACATTCAGACAAAAAAAAATAACGATACAAATTAAATAGTTACAAATTGTATAACCAGCTTTGCCAGATGGGCAGGTGGTATATAAATTAATTTAGTAAAAAATAGTCTTAAATTAATCTTACGCTATTCTTATAATATTAAATTATTTTAAAAAGCAAAAATTTCTTGTATTTGTATTCAAAGATCTTGTTCTTAACTGATTTTCAATTCAAAAACATCGCAATTACATGTAGCTCAACGTTTAATTTTAATATATCACTTATTTGGATTTTAGTAAAATAGATTTATAATAACCATTGCTTCCGTAAAATACCTATACAATACGCGTTAATCGGTCATAGAGAAGCGCTCCTTCCGTCTGAACCCAGTTAGAAAACACATCCTAAGGCACGTCCTACAATGTTTCTTAAGAGTTCCTTTTATTTTAATACACTGGAACATATTTAAATGTTTAAAATATAGTATTATTCAACGGATAAAGCTTATTTAATATGTTGATAAGGATTCATTTCACACATCACTTCAACCCTCGCAGTCCACTGCTGGACATAGGCCTCCCCAAGTTCGCGCCAGACATACCGGTTTTCCGCAATCTTCCGGTCCAGCGAAAAAAAAATGCACAGTGTACGTAATGTAGGATTCATTTAGTATTTTATATTAAGAGAACTCTCTAAGACTGGTTGAATTGAGTTATAAATTTGACGAAATAAGTTTATTATAAACAACATTTAAACTTCCTATGTTGAACACAGGCGTAACTGTCAGGCCACGGTGCCTTCATGCAAGTTGGCATATGTCAGATGATGCAGGAGGTTTTCTGTACTTACTACCGAACAAGTTTTAAATTTGAAAAAGAAAATAATTGACTCTTAAAAACTCATCGATGACAGGTAGGATTTTATCAACGATTTTTAGTATCGATTCACGTTTTCTATCCTCTGGGCCATCTCAGATTACTAAGTTTTATTACGTCATCTGAGACGAATGAAGATTGGATTCAAGCTAATGTGTTTCAAGAGTTTTAAGTATTTCTTCAATTTACCTTTTAATTTTAACATACAATTGATATGATTGTTTTAAATAATAATTGTGTTTGCTGGCAAACGAAAAAAACCGACTTCAATTACAACGACAAGTAGTACAACGTAGGTAGACGAAAAAATAGTCATAAACATCGGCTTTCGATTAAATTAAAAATCATCAAAATCGGTAGACTCAGGAAAAATTATGCGGATTTTCAAGGGTATCCCTTGATTTCTTTGGGATCCCATCATCAGATCCTGGTTTTCTTATTATGGTACAACACCTAGAATATCTTCTTTCCAACAAAAAAAGAATTATCAAAATCGGTTCATAAACGACGAAGTTATCCCCAGTGGCGTAGAGTGGTTGTCGGCCGCCCGAGGCGGAAGAAAATTTTGCGGCCCTCTTATTTAGGTGTTTCAATTTAAGGTATACTATATATTACATACATTATTATAGAGAACTTTTTGGCAAGAACAGTCATCATTATTTTGCTTTGCACGGGTGCAATGCTAATACTAAATATAAAATAAATATTTGCAATGTATGACCACAGAAGTTTTGACGGTCACCAACCCGCCTGCCCAGCGTGGTGACTATGGGCAAAACACATGAGTTCACGCTATTTTTGGCGTAAACTTGTGGAGGCCTATGTCCAGCAGTGGACTGTGATAGGCTGTAATGATGATGATTTTGAAGTTTGTTAGATAGGTTAGGGTAATTTTTCTTTGTAACGAAATTATGTCGATGAACGGTCAAATTTTGAGCTTACATCATTTGACGGCCCTTAATCTAAAGGCTTACCCGTACTTATTTGCACAAAAATCACAATTTGGAAAGCGTAACATAATTAAGTTACGAGACGATGTGAAATGGAAAACTGACGATCCATCAATAAAATTTTCTTTGAATTGTCAAACTTTTTCAAAGAATCGCGTACTTCCCCGTACGTTAAAGGGACTTCCCCGTACGTGAAATAAACTATTCAACTTAAAATGTATACAGGGTGTAAGGGATAGCTATGTTTTAATTTCGCCAGTATACTCATAACACTATTCTGAGTTTATTGTATGTGTGGCTACGGCATTAAAGAATATAGCCACCCGCTCTCTTCCTGTGCGTGTCGTATGAGGCGACTAAGGGATAACACAGTTCTTCTACCATCTTGGAACTTATAAAGCTAACCGTTGCCGGGATAACCATCCAACTGCTGGCTTTGAAATACACAGGTCGAAGGCAGACAGCAGCTCTTCGGCCTTCGGTACGACAAAGCCAGTCCTGCGGTCACCAACCCGCCTGCCCAGCGTGGTGACTATGGCAACACACATGAGTTTACGCCATTTTTGGCACAAACTTGTGGAGGCCTATGTCCAGGGGTGGACTGCAATAGGTTGAATTTGATGAGAACTAGTGCAATTTCTTGTCAGAAAATTTCGAAATTTTTCAATTTGTTTGGTAAGTTTATTTTAAAAAATTGTCTTGTCGCTTTGATTCCAAAGTCAACAACGATATTTGTGGGGCTAGTAATGCACCACAGAATACGATTCTGGATAAATAGGAGCGATTTTTCGCTCACAGGTTTCGTTTCGCCTCTATGGTTTTGCGATAAAAATTCTTGTTGTCTGATACTCAGATAGGAGGTTCGAATAAATGGTTTCAATTAAAGGATAGCTGTCATGCTGTATGTAATAGAAGTCATTCTCGCTGATTATTATTATTGTCATAAACGGTGAATACCCACAAACAAAGACGTTGCCAGTCGCTATAAAATATCATTCAAAGAAAAGTTATTCTCCGACTTCGCCACATAAGTAATTAAAAATTCCGTGCTCCTTTCAATTGGTCTGAATTTATAGTTGCGATAAAAATAATATACCATGGTTCCAAAATTTACAAAATACTTTTATTATTTAAGTATTGTTAAATTTGCCGCCTCCTAAAAAGTGCCGCCCGGGGCGGGCCGCCCCTGCCACTACGCTACGCCACTGTTTATCCCCAAATATACATTAAAAAAAGAATATATATATACATATACACGGTCAAATTGAGTAACCTCCTCCTTTTTTGAAGTCGATTAAAATAGTTAATTGTAGAAAACGTAAATATTAATGTCGTTTATAATTTTTACTTAGAATATACATATACACAATTTTAACATATTTAAATATATTAAAGAATAATATTGATGTAGTTAAACGCATACTATGTTACTATATTTAAGTGTCGTAATAGTCTAAATGGACGCTATGAGTATAAAGTAGACGATATTATTTATTTTTCTAGCTAAGTGTCAATTGAATGTGTTGATGTTTTAAGATCATTCGTCTTACAATTAGAGTAATATTGTTTTAAATGATTTTAAATTGCCTATATTAATCGTATTTAATGGTGTCAACTGCCAAATGTTATACTATTCAACGTCGTTTCTTCATGGTCGGTAAATGTTACGATGATTTTTTATCATTCAAATACGACTTAATCTAACATATACTTAATTAGATATAATGTGTTTGCTCGCAAACGAAAAAAAACCGACTTCAATTACATCGACGAGTAATAACAACGTAGATCGACGAAAATGTCAAGTAACTACGCGTTACCAAAGATTTCTCAAAAAGTAGTTATCAGATCTCGATATAATTTATATGTGACCACATAATAAACATCAGCTTTCGATTCAATCAAAAATTATCAAAATCGGTACACCCAGTAAAAAGTTATTGGGGATTTTCGAGAGTTTTCCTCGATTTCTCTGGGATTCCATTATCAGATCCTGGTTTCCTTATCATGGTACCAAACTAGATATCTCTAGGAATATCCTCTTTCCAACAAAAAAAGAATTATCAAAATCGGTACATCCAGTAGAAAGTTATGCGGTATAATACAACGTAGGTCGACGAAAAAACGTCAAGTAAAAACGCGTTATTAGATATAACTCGAAAAGTAGTTGTTGGATCTCAAAAAAATTTAAATGGGACCAATTGACACACACCACCTATCGATTAAAAAAAATGTCGAAATCGGTCCACCCGGTCAAAAGTTCTGATGTAACATAAAAAAAAAATACAGTCGAATTGAGAACCTCCTCCTTTTTTGGAAGTCGGTTAAAAAGGAAGGCAAATAGCATTAGTGAGCTGAGGAATTTTTACTTTAAATTATAGTTTTTTTTAACGTGGGTAAAATCCTCATGGATACTCTTCGGCGCCGGGGCATCGGAGTGGTTATGCCAGAATCTTACTGGCTAAAAACTACCACGTGTGAGCAAACCTCCGCCCGAGTGGGTCGAGATTGGGTCTTGCTAGCCCATCTCGCTCCGATGTAAACTCAGTCCAGCTCTAGGTTGATAGCGTAAAACCATACGCGACTTGAAATAGTATGTTACTTATGTAATAGTATTATTTGCGGTATAATCTAATTTACTACTAGAATGAAATCTCTTTTACGATTTGACTTCTAATTGATTAAAATGACTACATTGTTTAGACGTTTCAATCATAATAAAATGTTAATTTAAATTAGGTGTCTTCGCCGTAAATAAATTCAGTCTTGTTTTCATATGCTGCACGTTCGTAAATTGATTTTGCTGTAGATTCCCACTAACGGCGCTATAATCGTTACCGCGTCGAATTAATGAGATTACAGCGCCGCATTTTAAACTGACCAAGATATATGTTAGAATCGTGGAAAACTATAGCGAGTGTAATGGCCGCTCAAGAGTTAAATTGTTTTTAGATGGGTGCCGATAAAAAATATAACACGGTTTTGTCATTTCCTACCTTTTACTATATATTACAACCGTTTTTGAGGATTGATTGATGTTTGTTAATATTAATATGTACATTACGTGTACGGCCGTATGCTATGAAATTTGAGTACGTAGAATTGCAGAAGAGTAAATATTTTTTTTTAATACTTGTTACGGGATACGGAAATTGTTGATTCCAGAGCTTGCCTTTCAAAATGTTCTTGAAACCCCTTCTTAGCTTTCCCTTACTCCACAAAAGTTAGATATGTCGTTTATGTTGGGAGCTAATCAACGTAAGTCTCCTATTATGAAACTTTCGCTAGAAATATTTAATCGTTGTTATTTAGATGCTGTAAAAGTTATAAAAAATTTGACGTGAACTTCAGAATACCCACGTTTTTTTTTTAAATATTTGCACATATCATTGTCAGTAATGTAAAAAAAAATATAGTACTATTAATATGGCTCTTCCTGGAAACTGTCAGGGCAATGGAACATTTGAAAATAATAATAGGCAAATCACGCTTTTCTCGCGGTACACCTAGCAACGAATGGCATTGATTTTTCAGTAAGTACCTCAACACTAGACCTGTCTGTCAGAAATCGATGAATTTTTATCGTCACTGCTTTGCTTCGATATCGTCGCAGTTGCGATATCGTTCTTAATCATGAAATAATTCTAATCTAACGAATTAATTTTCAGTTTTATTATTTAAAATTGTCTAGGTGTTTGTCTTTGTGTATTGTGTGTTTGCTGATTCCCGACAGAGGAGAAAATGGGCCTTCCAGTGGGCCGTTGAGAGTTTTGACGTTTTATTTATTTATAATAGATTACAAATTATTTACGCTAGTACTCTGCAAAAAATACAACTTGAATTTTCCTTATTTCATGTATTGTTATAATATCGTATTGGCGTGCGATAGTATAAATAAATAAACAAAAGTTGTAACGGTTCATACGATATTTCCAGGAAGCGTTAAAGAAAAAGCAGCAGCCACCGGTGACGACGCCATCCCCGGTTTCGACGTCGTTCGTGAGCACGGCCACGCCGCTCGCGGCCGCCGCGCCCACCGTGCCCGCGCTCCCCGCGCAGCAAACGCACACAGATGTAAGCCCGCTTGCTTTACCACTCGTACACGAGACACGTTACACACATATACACATCGCATAGCGCATATACACGCATTGCATACACATATCTATACCATCGCATCACCTATACCAACATATACATGAGTATTACACTACGTTCTACACTTGTACAGCACATGCGTAATTAAACAAAGTTAAATGTAGTTAAATTATAAGCTACAACGACATACACACTAAATAAAAGTTGTATATTTAGGTTGATATAATTATAGTTAATTGCGTGTTCTTGACAAAAGATAATATTAGCCATCAATATGATACATCATACACATATGATACATCAATTCGTATTTTTCGACAAATGACTTGAGTAATAATAACTAGCGTAAGATATGTTGTTTAAACAGCAAAATACGTGTTCCGTTAAAAATGTTTAACCACAAAGATAAGGAATATAATTTCGTATACAACTAAAATGAATAGATTCCCCTGATAAATAAACGCAATACGCGGAACGCGACAAAAGGCGCCCGTTGATTAGACGTGCGTTTTGATGAAGATAATATTTCACATCATGCCCGTAGAGTTACACGTGCCTCGAACATAAGTATACTTTATATTATAATCAGTATTAGGCTGGAACTGTAGACATGACATATCATCGTGTCATCTGACATTGAAACCGCACGAAGTGCTGTTCGTGCTACTAAAGGGCGATAATAATTTCAATTTTATGTAACAGTCAATCTTTTGAGTAATGTAACATGAGAATTGAACATTACTTTAAGCTTAGTCATAAAATATTGGAAACATTTATTTATCGTGACAGTTATGTATAGTTTATTTGTAAATAAAACTATTAAATATAGAAACAGATAAAAAACTAAGAAATGCAGTTTTGTGTAGAAATACACTAACATGACTTTTTAAAATAAAATTTGAAACAAAACACTTGTTATTAAGACTAAAATTTGCTCGCGCCGATGGCATGTCTTCTGTACATAAATATAGTACGTACAAAAGTACAATACAGATAAGTATAAATGTGTGCAAAACGAGGTTATTTCTCTTTACTCAAATATACACTACCGTCCAAAAGTTTGGAAGCACACCTGATTTCAAACAAAACAAAAGATTGCCGACTCCCTGCGGTAAATAATAGCAATAAAATAAAGTTTTATGACCTTTTGTGATTTTTTAACACAAAACAAAAGGACTACTAGTGCATATTCCTTGAGTTTTAACAAATTCCTGGATTTTGACGAAACACGTGTTTTATTACTTCATCCGCCGGGGACTTTCTTTCATGCATTGATGCGGTTTTATTGAAAATATTTTGTAGTTTATATCTTTTTTGGACCTTATTTAGTCACACTTGAGCATTAGAACGCGAAGGTTGTGATATTAACATCGTCTGTATTCAAAAGATTTCGACTACTTCCTTGACCGTCTTTTTTTTTTATTGAAAATGGCAAAACGCAAGCAAATCACACTTGAACAGCGAAGCGCTATTTGTACTCTGCGTGAGGAAGGCTACAGTGAACGCCAAATCGCAAAAAAACTCGGAATTTCTTGTAAAGGTGTCCACTACACCCTCGCTAGAAAAAAAGAAACTGGCAAAAATGAAGATAGAAAAAGGTCTGGTAGGCCCAAATCCACTACAAGTCAAGAGGATAACTTCATCAGAGTTCTTTCTAAACGGAATCGTCGCTTAACTGCACCACAAATTACCGCATCTCTGAATGAAACGCGAGGAACACCCGTGTCAATAACAACAGTTAAAAGACGACTACTGTCTGCGGGGCTAAGAGGTTGTGTTGCAGTTAAAAAACCAAAACTAACAATTCGGCATAAGAAAAACAGACTAGAATGGGCAAAGGAACATAAAAACTGGACAATAAACCAATGGAAAAAAGTTCTTTGGAGTGACGAATCGAAGTTTCAGATTTTCGGGTCCAATAGACGTGTTTTTGTGCGCCGATCTAAAGGAGAGAGAGCTTCAGAAGCTTGTACAGTGCCTACTATCAAACATGGTGGTGGTAATGTCATGGTTTGGGGGTGTTTCGGCAACAATAAACCCGGAAGTCTTGTGAGGATAACCGAAAAACTAAACAAGGAACGCTATTTGAAAATTCTTAAGGATTTCGCCATACCCGGTGGACTGAATCTTATTGGTCCTGGGTTCGTTTTTCAGCAAGATAACGACCCGAAACATTCGTCCAAACTGTGCCAGAACTTTTTAAGGAAGAAAAAAGATGTGAAAATCATGCAGTGGCCGTCTCAATCACCTGACCTTTCTCCCATTGAACTTGTTTGGGATGAACTAGATAGAAGGGTGAAAAATCAATCTCCTACGAGCTCAGAACATTTGTGGCAACTATTACAGAGCGAATGGAAGAAGTTAGATGAACAGTATTTTATGAAATTAATTAGTAGGATGCCTAGAATATGCGAGAAGGTAATTAAAGAGAGGGGTGGACACTTCGATGAAGCTAAAATTTAATTTAATTTTTATATTACTTATTTAATTTCATTGTTGTAGAAGTGTGTTTTGTCTATTTTTTTAATTCTGTATCAATAAAAAAAATTTAAGATGGCTTACTTTTATTTTATTTGATTTTATCTTGTTGCTTCCAAACTTTTGGACGGTAGTGTATGTACGTAAATAGTCATAAATAAGACGAAGCAGAAACGATAAATGCCTTAGTGAGTAAAACGGTGTTGAGCATGTCTTTGTGATCCATTTCCTGAATGTTTGTCTGGTTGAGATGATTCACGCTACGAATAATTCCCTTGTGTTCGACCATTGCACGTATCATATATTTATTAATATGCATCTTTTATCATAAAGTTCATAATAATTAGAGTAAATAGACACATTTTTAATTGAAATAAAACTATTTAGAAGCTATAGATATCCTTGAAAAGTAATACCCAAGTGTACAATATATGTGGTGCCGTGGTTGAAGTTTTATTTACATCTTTATGTATAAAAATAATATATAGAAATAAATATTTTGTATAAGAGGCTTTGTTATAAGAAGAGTGTAAGAATTGTCAGAGTTTTTAATTAAAATACAAAGCAGATTTATTTAAGTATGTAGAAATTAAGTCCTATAGAGTCGTCTGAATTTGTATATGGTGGCGAAATGATTGGTTCAATGGCATTGCAGGTAAGATCTTTAGCATAAAATAAGATTTTTTTTGAGAAAACTGGTTACGCTTGTATTGTTTTCAAAGCTTATAGCTGAGATTATTTGTGTTTAATATTAGATCATATTAAGGCGGATTTATGTGACTGACGTGTCGTGTCGCGTCGTATCAGAACAGAATCGGTATCATACAATTTATATGACAACGTTTACATTTATGTGTTGTGTCATGTCGTGATGGCTTCTGATGTGTCGCATCAGAACCGATCCCGATTCGCGTCAGATAAGCGTTTTTTTGGTTCAGCGGGGGTGCTGAATCGGCGCCATCACGACACGTCAGATTAATGTGAACAGTGTTGTGTTGTGACGCATCAGCGTCGCTTGTTTATTTACGTAAATTGTAAAATGATATTTTATTTGGCACTTAAAAATGGATGACTTAATTGTACGACAATATAATGTTATTTATAATATAAAACACAAACGGTATAATATATAATATATTTGTCTATTGATTGGATGAATCCAAAATCTCGTTCTTTGTTTCTTTTTTTTAAAGAGTTGCGAGCATTAAAAATTAAATATCTTCTTCAAAATCTGAATCAGAACCCGATGACCCATAGAACATTTCAAACGTTTGACCTTTTCTAGAGCTGCGGCTGTATTGATTCAAAATATCTGTCTGTTGCGTCAGAACACGACAATTAGGGTTGCCAACTTTTTTTTGACAAAAAAAACGTATAAAATGGTTTGGATAGGAAAAAATAAAGTATTTGGAAGAAAAAAAAAGTATTTTTCAAATTTTATGTTTTTATTGTTTTAAAAACGTATTTTTGTGTGCCTTTAGCACATGCTAAAATTTTTTTGTTATATTTAAATGTTTCAAACTTATTTAACAATCAATATTTAAATTTATATAAATAAAAATTCGTTTCTAATTAAATTTATTGACGCTATATTTCTCTCTTCTCGCTACTTTAGATTCATTACTAAAAAAACCCTTTCAGTAAAAGCTTAAGTAGTGGGAACAGAGAGTAAGTAAGAATTTTTTTTTTTATATTTGGTAAGCTATCAGGTGCATTTTTGAGTATATATTGCCATTTTTCAACTGTACTTTTCACTGAAAATTCTTTATCATCATTAGTGATTTTGTTTTTGTCTTATACATTCGGAATATATATCCTGCATCTTAATATTTAATCCGTCTTGTAATTTAGTTTTTATAATTATCATTTCAAAATGTTAAAATTTAACCGCATTTTTAATGACACGTTAGGAAGTATTGAAAGCCAGTTATCTTCGCTAAGGTCAAACCATTTTTCCAACCATTGATTCCTTAACTACACATAAACAAAGCCAACGGTCAATTTTTCTACAATATCGTTGATAGTGAGTAGTGACATCTGTGACAAATGTCAGATTGTCACCTGCCCCGTCACCGTCCCGTGTCAGGTGTCGCCGTCACCTGGACGACATCATGTCACATTCAAAACACCACATCTGACATCTAACATTTCGTTCAGTAATTTTAAATCCTTTCCATCATCCCTTTTACCTTATGTGTACCGTTAAATAGTTAAGTACCCATAATGAGTATTTAGTTTCACGCATCACAGTAAAGATTGAAAATAAAGTATTTTCATATACTTTATTTGTATGCAAAAGTATAAAGTATATTTACCAAAAATAAAGTAGAATACTTTATTATAAAGTATGGTTGGCAACCCTAACGACAATAATGTAAACGCTAGCCATCACGTCATGACACGACACGACACGACACGATACGACAGTCAAATATAATATATCCACCTTTAATGAAATACATATAATATTGCACCTCATCGAATGCATGCAATGATCATATCTGTTAAATTTTTGGCAGTCAACACCTCCTTGGTAGTTTGTATCAGATGTTCGACACAAGGTTCTAATATATTTGTAAGTAGAGCCAAATGCACACAACATAATCTTATATAACTCGCACGGTTGACCTTGTCGGCACGTCGCAAGTTGAATATTCAATACTCTGAGCATTATACATGTATCAATTAGCCAGACGCTCTCGTACCGCTCTTAGTAACGAGTCATGTTCCGAACAGTTAACAATAACAAACAGACGAGAAAATCGTTCCTTCCTACATGGACACATATGCGAACCTTTTATATTCGACACAAAGAAATTTCATGTTTTAAAAGAGGAAGTAGATGTGCGGAAGTCTCGAAGAATGTAAGATACGCAGTATAATAATAACAGATAATAAATTATGTGATACAAAGTTTACGCTACGTTTGCAATAAACAAGGTTCCGACATTGAACGTTGGCGGTACCTGCTTCATGTAGGCACACATGTACAAATATTGGCTAATAATACTGGCACACGATAAACTGGCAGATTTTAAAATAATATATTGACTGTCACGCAAACATTTTGTAAAAATCAAGCTTGTCATATATTTTTAGTACTCATTTATGTTTTAAATTATTAAATAATATAACAATGTAATTGTCAATTTATATTATTTTTAATCAAAATTATGTGAAATGTCAGACAGCCATACTTTATAAATGTTTGATAAATCGTATTTGACGATGATACCGTGCAGACCCATCGAGATCATATGCCATATTTAAGTAGTTAAATTTATATTCATTACAGTTAAAATGTTTATAAAATAACAAATAATGGAAAGTGACCCTAACAAAAAAGAATCGAAGGGAAAGAGAATATTAAAAAAGGCGAATAGAAGAAACAGTAAATCTGGTAACAACAGCCAAAGTTCCGCTTTCAGTCTCGGTATCGGTGCGACGCGATCGAAAAGTTTCGAAAATAAACGGCTGTCTATCGAAATAAATGACAGCACGCCGCTGCCAACACCGGACGGAACTGAAAGAACCGACGTTCACAATGCTTCCAAACTAAATATAGACGATGAGCAACCGCAAGCCAGTAAGAAGGCTGTAGATATCAACGAAGGCTATAACACCGTGCACGAGGAAATAGCTTCAGCCAAGGATGCGAAAATACTATCACCGAACGTAAAAAGTCCACGAACTTCCGAAGTAGACGGTAGTAAAAGAAATTTGAAACGGGTTGGTTCAAATTTGTAGGGTTTTGTTAGGTTTACAGTTTACCCACTACAATTGATTGATTTTTATGTTACAATAAATGAGACTGACGTGTAATTCAAATTGTATGCAGAAATTGGAGGAGGATAGTGGACCCGGAACTAGCGGAGCCAGCACCGGAACGTCAGACACGGACGCGGACGATAAGGATCCCAGCAAGGATAAAAAGAAAAAGAACAGATGTGCCGTTTGCCGCAAGAAGGTTGGACTCACAGGTAAAGAAAACTCAACAATTGATATATCTTTAGTAAATTAAGATCACTTGCACATATAACAATTTTGTGTTGTAGTGGAAACTATGTATTGAAAAACACATCATACACACACGTTTTATCTCGTTGAATTATATTTCGAATGATCCCGACTAAGATCGAAATCTATTATTATTAAATAACTAACTATTATGATTAAATATTAACGACTCTTATTAAATAACTGTTGTAGTACTTGACAATAATATTTTGTGTCGCATCAGATTCTAAAATGCAAAGTTATTCTTAAACTTGTTCTAAAAAATCGAATTTTATAGATATAGTATTTGATACCCATTTCCTCTAGATCTTATTTAGTTTATAAAAATTTATAACCGATTTCTTATCAATCGTTGGAAACGATTTTGATGGACGCATGTAAGCAATCATTAATATATATGTAATAAGTATAGGAAATTAATAGATTAGAATAGTTCACGAAGTTACTTTATATAAAAAGAAATTGTTTTAATGTAATTATAAAAATACTTCTTTTTGTGTTATTAGTATCCTAACCTTAACGAGTTCATATCAGTAAATGTTTTTGTAGTCGATTTCATGGTCGTACACATGGTGGGGCTAGATAGGGCATTACCCCGACCCGACTCGATTGCTTCGAACTTTAAAATAACGGAATTTGTAGATTAATTATTTAAAATTTAGATTAGCCAAAATATCTACAATATATTATTGAAATAGTTTATATATTAGATGCAATTTACTTCTATGTAAGTACTAATTGTATTTTTACATTTATTTGCTTCTTCCCGACTACAAAATTCTGCATACGCCCAGGGTTGATAAAGCGTTATAATTAATTAACTAATAGTTTTATTAAGCAATGAATAATCTAGTTTTAAAGTTGTAGATTACGTCTAATTGTAGTTGTTTCAAGATTTTTTAAAAGCCATAAATTACTGTATGATTCCAGTGACAATAGTACTTACAGCCTTTCAATGGTTTTTAAATAACTGATTAATATCACAAACGTTATTTTTTATACTTTTACCGTAATATATTTGAAAGGGTATCACATTTTAATGTGACCACACAGTAAAGCAATTTTGAAAACAATTTCATCTCTTTAAGCGACTTTAAAAAAGGAGGAGGTTTCTCAATTCGATTGGATTTTTTTTTTGTATGTTAACGTTATGTTATTTTTTTTTTAGAATGTTTGACTGGGTAGACCGATTTCGACGAGTTATGTTTTAATCGAAAGGTGGTGCGTGTTATGTGGTTCCATTTAAAAATTGAGATCTGACAAGTACTTTCAGTTATATCTAATAATACGTATTTACTTGACTATTTCTTCGTCGATCTACGTTGTATTAAACCGTATAGCTTTTTCACTGAGTATAACGATTTTGATGATTCTTGCTTTTTTGAAAGCTGATACTTGTCTTGTATTCTAATTTAAATTTTATTGAGATCTGATTACTACTTTTGAGTAATCTTTGATAACCCGTATTTACTCGACTAATTTTTCGGCTACTTACGTTCTATTACTCGTCGATGTATAATTGAAGTTGGTCTTTTTTTTTCGTTTGCGAGCAAACACAATTATGTTTTATGTAAGAAACTAAGAGTCGGCCATCTCGTGTTCCAGGTTTTGAGTGTCGCTGCGGGGGCCTGTTCTGCGCGGTGCACCGGTATAGCGACAAGCACGACTGCTCGTTTGACTACCGGGAGCTCGGCGCGCAGGAGATCCGCCGAAACAACCCCGTCGTGGTCTCCCAGAAGATACACAAGATATGAGCCCGACACGCGAGGCTCAATTTCACTAATTGTTAATCAATTCGGTTTTAAGGAGATATGTTTTAGCGGTCGACGTCTTCGTTTGTCGATGAATCGTCCAAAATTGTTCGAAATTGATTTTGTAACGTTTTAATTCGTCAGAACGAAATCGTCGATCGCTAAGTCGTTCAGTCTCGCCGGACTCGTCCGGTCGAGCGCCTGTTATTTCACTCCACCGGGTCGAGTGTCCTTCTGTTGTGCGGCTGCCTGGGCGGAGACTCGATCCGTTTTTATGTTTAGATTGATTTGTGAGAACTCGCTTTTTAAAGGAGATTGGGCAAATGTAACTCGTGACGCCGATAGTTGCCGAGTTATAGAAATATCGGTACCTGATGAAGCGTCGGTGGAAGGAGAGGCTAGTTTTGTTAGTCCATAGATAATAGAAATTATTGTCAATTATTTTTTAATTTTTTGTCCATAAATAATACATCTATATAAATTCTTGTTTTCATTGTAACCTTTTCATCTTATATATATTTTATTTTATATAAAGGATTTGTTCTTAGTCTTATCAACTTCGTTTCATTACCCCTCACGTCGGGTGATATCGTTAGCGCCGCGCGCAACGTCGGCGGGACAAGACTCGATGTAATTTGCTCAATCTCGTTTTGTTAAATTTGTAGATAATGTTCGTTTTGGGGTAGGTATTTCATGATTAATTTTCGATATAATAAGTAGAGTTCTGAATATGTCCATTCACCTCCATGTAAATATTAGATATAATTAATTATAGAAAAAAAAAATCCTATATATTGTAAAAAATTAAAACTGCAAAAAAAGCTACATTGTTACGATTCCAACGGAGAGGTCGCCGCGCTTCACGATATCGTGGTACAATCGTAAGCTGCATCACTAGTTTTAAAATTGTACAGATTACTTATGACATACATGACTCGTGTCGCGCACTCTGACACTCGACGCGCCGCCGGTTGGATGCACCACATCCTCTTACATTGTTAGTACTTTAATTTCAGTTTGGGAAGTCGCTTTTCTGTCTAACATTTGGCATATGAGATCTAAGTTACCCGTCGCCCTAGCTGCCCGACAGCGATATGATACTTTGGGAAATATCGAATAGTCATTGTAGCTGTAATGATGGCCTATAAACTTGTCTGTGACAAGACTTGACGCAGCGCAAATTGTTTTTGTATTTATTTTGCGCTAGACGCACAGTGGACTACTGTTCCACCATTCTTATTCCTGGCGTTTTCCCGTGACCATAGAAATTAATTAACGTTGTATTTACTACATTATATTACTTTAACATCATCGTATCGCATCCCGCCCAACTGGGGCGACGGGTATCATTTGGCGTAAGTGACCTAGAGTTAGCGAGACTCCGCTCTTTGTGTGAAAATTATAAGTAAGCGATAGTTATACATTTATAAGTAGTGGACACTTTATATTATTACTCATTATATAAGTAGAAAAGAATTATTTAGCTTTTTCTTTTAATCACAATATTATTCGAAATTGTAAGTTGTATTATTTACTTGTTCATTTTAGTTGTGAAGTCGAAACGACTTAAGCCCGCACAGCTAGGGATGTCCACAATAATCCAATCAATCGGCTCGACTTAATTATTTAATGACTTTTGTTGTATATTTTGTTAGGTCATTGATTAATTTAGGTCTTTTTTGCTTTAAAATAATCAGATAAGGTGATGTTAATAATGAATGATTTTTCTTCTATTTTGCTGTTTTAATTTAGTTATTCTTCTATTAAAGTCATTAAATTTCCAGGAACATAAAATTTGTTTTCTTATCTACCCTTTCACTTCGTTGATGCAATAGTATAACAATAAATGGGAGGTCAGAGTATTATTTTTTATTTATACTTTATTGTAGGTACACCACAAGAACATGGCTAGTACAAAAAAACGAGTGTGCTTTACACAACGCGACTGAAGTAAAACTTCTCCAGCATCTAATTTATATCTCCCTTTCAACTTCCGTTTGCCTCGCCCGATCCCACTTTTCCTAACGCTCTCGTCACGCGTTCACCAACTTACATTCCAACTCGTGTGCGTAAAGAAGTCTTACTTCAACGAAGCTTAAAAATAGTAGTTACATATTATGAAGTACATTGGACGGACTTATGGCTAATTTGCCACTTATTCCAGACATTATCTCTAAGGTTGTTTATTTGATACAAGACGTGATTGTACTTGAAAATGCTTTTCAAATTATATTTTTACAAATGTAGATCTACTGTACGTATTATAATAATTATGGTAGCTGTCGACTATCTCCAAATGTTATACTTTTTCCAATCTACGGGTCAAACACGTATCTTTTACATTTTTAAAGACCGTTAAAAGTATTTCTGATAACACTACTTCGATCATAAAATATGCGTACTTCATATTCGATATACCACTATTCTGACATTATTTCTTTATTATCACAAAATTTGTGACATTGAATTCTAAAATAAAATACTAAAATTCAATAAATTGAAGCAGGTCTCTTGAAATAATTTTCTAGTGAGGAATAAATTTGTCTTACTCAAAAGTTTTATTCGTGTTAGAATATTTATTTAAAGTTGAAAGTAAATTTTAGCTATCGCTCTAGACAACAATATAACAGCGAAGACCTTTTGTTTTTATGAAAAAGATCATGTACTGAAACAGAAGAAAAATGATTACGCAAATATTTTCATAGTTAATGTACCCAGTACGCGATGTCTCACTCGGCGCCAAGCTATAAATAAATAACAAGTATATAGTGAACCGTAGGTATGTATGGAATGTCTGTCATATGGATAAATAAGATTTGTGCTATAAAATTGTTTTATCTACGCTGAAAAGTTAAGCGGGTGCTCGATAACAAAGCCAACGCCAAATGAACTATTGTGCCCGTACATACGTTCATTAGATACATTTAGGTCACCGTCAACCTTATTTCTAACCGACTTTAAAAAAGGAGGTTCACAATTCGACTATCTAACAACAAATTCTTGTATATATATATATATAATATAAAAAATATATCTTATATATAAAATTCTCGTGTCGCGGTGTTTGTAGGTTAACTCCTCCAAAACAGCTCGACCGATTCTCATGAAATTTTGTGTGCATATCGGGTAGGTCTGAGAATCGAACAACATCTATTTTTCATATCCCTAAGTTATAAGGGAGGGGGGGGGGGTTTAAGAAGGTTAATAAGATATGAAATTTTGTGTGCATATGGTATAGGTCTGAGAATCGGCCAACATCTATTTTTGATTCCCCTAAATGTTAAGGGTAGTCCACCACCAATTTTTTTTTTTAATTTTTAGATGAATTATTTATTTTTTATTTTTAACCACCTCTCTACAATCAACCCCTATTTTTCCATCACAATTTTTATTTTTTATTCTTTTTAATAATTTCCTTTAATTATAATTTTTTTCTCAATTCAATTTGATCTTCTGCCTTCGCCGGTCGATAACTATCAATCGATCAGTTATCCCCGCTAGATGTTTACCGTTCTCACCTCTCATCCAGCAAACATCACGGAGTAGGGATGAGAATGAAGTCGGAGTCTCCTGTCTTACTCACTATACCGTTTTCGGCCATTTTTTGTGGTTCTATTTGTGTATCGATCGTAGCAGTGACTGTTATATGTATTATTTTAATTTTTCTATGCACTGAATAAAGCATACTTTCATTGTCTACAAAACGCTTTCGATTATAAGTAAATCCCCGCACACTTATACTAGATAGTTTATTGGCAAAACAACCTTTGCCGGGTCAGCTAGTATATATATATATATATATATATATATATATATATATATATATATATATATATATATATATATATATATATATATATATCGGAAACGGCTACAACAATTTTCATGAAAGATAGTATGCAGGGGGTTTCGGGGGCGATAAATCGATCTAGCTAGGATTCATTTTTAGAAAATGTTGTTTTATCCGTGTTTTTATGCAATGAAAACTGCTACAATATCATTAAAATATGAAGGTAAATTTCGCCACCATCTACAAGGTTATAATAACTCTGGTGGGAAATCGCCCGATTTCGCCGGCCCTAAAATCCGAAGACCCCGATTCGAATCCAGATGTCTCCAGCCCGATTTTTTTTCAAGATATGTGAGAAAAAACTAATTAATAAACTATTGGGAGTCTTCTCAACGCATCTAATTCGTATCTAAGTATATTTTTTATTATTATGTCGGTAAAATTGAAAAATATTCATATTTTTTCAGTATGTAATTCGTATTAAAATATAATTTCCATAACACAAAATTTACCAATAAAAGGTCATTCAGGTACTTTAATTCTAAATCATAACTTTTACTATGTTTGCCGATTTTGATGATTCTTTTTTATCGAAAGCTGGTGCTTGTCATTTGGTCCTACTTAGATTTGATTGAGATCTGACGAGTACTTTTATTTTGTCGACTAACTAGGTACGTTTTGACAAGTGATTTTAGCTTTTGAAAGAAAAAAAAAATAGTAGGATGAAAAACCCATTGTAAAAAAAAGGGAATAGTAGTTATCTGTAGCATATGATATACTATGTTTTACTTATTTATATTAATGTGTCATATTCAGATTTTTTTTTCTTATTGACAATAAATGTGTTATAATAGACTATGAAAATTTCGCCACTACTGCTGAGCAGTAACTAAATATCCATTAATATAAACGATATTAAATACTTTTTTATCTTATTTATTTTATAAGCCATACATTAGTGATTAAGTCGGATTGCGGCGGTGGGCTCTGCCCAGCACACCCTCGAGGTGTGCCCGAGATGGGCGGCACTGTGTCGCGATCTGACGACAGTCCTCGGAGGGGACTTGTCACTGCCATCACCGCGAAGGTCGGCGACGACGAGTCCTGGACGGCGATGGTCTCCTTCTGCGAGATATTAATGACCCAGAAGGAGAACGACGAGCGGATGACAGAGGAGGCCACCGACGAGGCCTCCGTCCGCAGGCGACGAACGGGGGTGCGTAAGAGGCGCTACTTAATGTGCCCCCAGTAACGCCCCTGTGCTCGTGTCGGGCCGGGATGGGAACCCGGTCCTGCTAGACACGGCATCGTCGGGACAGTCCCCATGGAGGAGAAGTCTGGCCTTTTCGCCGAGGCCAGCCGGTCGCTGGAGGGATCCTGTTGCCTGCAGATCCGGGACCCTCTAATTAAAGTGACTGAAGGCTCCCGCAGGGGTTTGGTCGGTACTGCACCCCCAAGTGCTGAAGCCGACATACGGTCTAGGACTGCCTACCCGGGCGTCTTGGATATTACCCGTAAATGGGTTCCCATGCGATACCAAAAAAAAGAAGTAATTAAGTCGACTTAAAAATAATAACAATGATGCTTATATTCTAGGTGTTACGTTAACAGTTGGGATTACAACTTAATGAGTATTTTTATAATTGTCATATCTAAGATTCAATGGGTGTATCATGAAACCTACAAATCTATCACTATATTCGGCAGTGAACCCTGAACTTAAGATTTGATGGAGAAAGAAGAGAAACTCACCAGTAGAGCATCATGTTTCATTCAAGAAATTCAACCTAGATTGTTTGTTGATTTTACACTCGAGAACTAAGTGTACGAGGTCCTCTTCTCTCACATCGTGTACAGTACTGATATTAAATACTTAACATGCAAGAACTTAAAAGAAAATATTGGGTGCATTAATTGAGTTTGTATAATAATACACTTAATAATCTTATAATGTAGCAATTTTTAAATTGTTAATTGATTTTGCTATCCGACTGTTTTTTATTATCTAGCAGTAGGTAATAGAGCCTTTTTATGACATTTGTTAATTTTTTAATATATATCTTATAGCGAAATAAAAGTTTTATTTCATTTTTAATATAAAAAAAATCACTTAAAAAAGATAAAAAAGGAAATCAAATTCTTAGAAGCGGTATATACATTTTATTGTTTTATGTAACAAATTTTAACAATGAAATCATTTTCATAGTAGGTAAAAAATAGAGTTAGAATTAGAATTAAGTAGACGTCGAAACATTATATTATTTTTATGGTGAAATCGAAGTCGATATTGAAAATCTTAACCTTGTTATTCAGATATAAAAATATATTCTAATATAACGAAATTGTACGTATAATAATTTGATAAATAGTCGTAAATTACAAAAGTCAACAAGGTTAAATAACCTGTTGTATACTTTGCTTATACCTAATTCTACTTATGCCTGTAATGGAAATCCTATGCATTAATCAATCTTATGCTTATTTCCAATGCTCTATTTACAATTTGGCTTTTGAAAATATTGTTATTGTCATAAGATATTTACGTCACATTTTTCATATTTAACAAATTTATTTGTCCCTTGCAAGTACAAAATAAAAGAATTTTAATGCGAGTTTTACTGAAGTACACAATTGCAACAGACAAAAGCAAACTTGACTAGATGTGAGAGAGCAATGCTTACATTTGTAGCGGACATATTTTGTTATAAGATGCGTGGCTACTAACTGTGCTTGCTAACTACCCTATTTATTGCTAAAGTATGTCGTGTACATCAAAAGCATACCTTAGGATTATAGCTTTTGCTAATTTGTCGTAAATTTTATTGTAAATTTTTTTATGGAGTACATAATGCGTCGTAATTTTTAGAGATCAAATTCTTCACAAATTTTTGTGGAGAACCGCTCAATACGCTCCCACATTCGTTTTTTTTTGTCAGTCATATAATTTTTGTTGTATTTTTTTTGCTTTTTTATGTGTTAAATTTAATCGGTTTTAGTCCAGGCATTTTTATATAGGCATATAAAAACGTAGACTATAACATTATATCCTATAATATTTCATACATATAAAAATTATCTATTTCTAAAAATTTAAATTCAACTTCTAAAAGTACTTGTACTCTTTGGTTATTTCTGTTTTTATTTTTTTCAAAATATTCTTTTACGTGTAATGAAGCTTTCTATGAACTGTGTACATATTAATCATATCTTCGTAACTTGCTTAATCCAATCAACCACGCTGGCAACTCTGGAGAATACAACTCTAGCGCCGTTTCGGCATTCGTGAGCATCGTTTTCAACCCAAGAAGCGACACCAACTATTTTACCGTTCCTTATGAGCCCACTGCCACTATCTCCCTGTAAAAAATACATTTTGTTGCTTCAAAAATATATTATATACAAGAAATACATAAGTGCTGCTACTTAGTTTACTATCACCATTTTTGTGTCGCACGAAAAACATCTAAAAATTTAAATTTATTTCAAACATAAATTTAAAAAAATACCTATCTTATAAATGAATAATTAACCATAATTTGTTTTAATAATTTGAGTAATTTTCCTTTCAATCGGATGATTAATAACAACTCCTATTTGATTAGCCCGGTGGCGCAGTTTATGGTGGCCCTACTTTTTGCTCCGCGGGTTGCGGGTTTGATTCCCACCTAAGTCTATAATATTAGTATTTATTATCAAAAAAAAAATTTACTATAACAGTCAGATATTACCCAGGCGTTAAGCTGATTACCGTAAGAACAGACAACCGTGTGTTCATGTGTTATAACATTTCATCACTTCAGCTTATCGCAGTCGACTGCTGGACATAGGCAAGTTCGTGCCAAAAATGGCGTGAATTAGTGTGTTTTGCCCATAGTCACCACGCTGGGCAGGCGGGTTGGTGACCGCAGGGCTGGCTTTGTCGCACCAAAAACGCTGCTGCTCGCTAGTCGCTTCTTACGACACCCACGGGAAGAGAGGGGGTTGCAAATTACTGCGGTAACACACTAAGTTACAGAAATAGTCACTTTACTCACATTGCAGGCAGAATCATAGCGAGGCGGACGTCCTCTCGTACATATCATGTCTTGTTTGTCGAATTCCACTAAATTGGAACACTCTTCATCAGCTAATATTTCTAGGTCCATGCCATGCATTTCTTCGCGCATCATTCCCTGTAGCAAATATGAAAATAATTATCGTTATTCGTATAATAATGTTTTGTTCGCTAGTGTTCTAGCTGTTACGAGTATAATTAAAATCGTTAGAAAATATAATTTTGTATAATGGCTAGTTGTAACAGTATTGTATGTAATTAAAATTCAATTTATACTAACACCATGTCTGTCTGCGCCGTAACCAGCATAGCCAGCCTCTTCTCCGGGAGAGTGCCTGGTGAGATCGTCCAGTTGCGCTGCAACCATCGTCTTGCCATTTAAAGGAAGAGGACTTTCTAATTCTGCTAGCAGGAAATCCCATCGCGCTCCCACCTGTAACGTCAAAGCCATCTTAACTAAACTATAAACAATGTACTAGTAACCTTGAGCCTCGCGACCTCTTGCCATATGTTTCAATGAATACCAAGGATTTTATTTATTAACGGATCTGTTCATTATACGTGGTTTACATATTGACTCAATATGAAAATATTAGTTACGGTTTTGAAGCGAAAATTTAAAATACATTACGCTTGTTTTTTTATATTTTAAAAATTTTGCACTTCTCGCAAAAAAGAAATAAAATTTTTCTTAAATTATTAAGATTAAGATCTAACGGTAAATTCCCCGATATTTTTCAGGCTTTTGATACGGTTAGCCACTTGAGGATTTTACAAAAACTGCATAATATTTGTATCACTAGTTCTGCTTTGTAAATATTTTAAACATACTCAAAAAAAGATTTCAAGTAGTAATAATAAGTAGCTCTGTGAGTACTGCACAAAATATTACCTACGGTATACCGCAAGTACAAATTTTCATGGCAAAAAATGAAAAAAATCCGTATTTTATCTGTCTTACGCTAGATAACAACATTATTAAGCGTTCAAAAAAGAAAAAAATATCTTGGACTATGGATAGACGATAAGCTGACGTGGAAATCGCATACTGAGCATATAGAGCACAAATTAACATCTTTGCATAAAATATCAAACTGTATCCCGACACAGATATGCACAACAATTTAACAATTCTTTGGTAAAATCTCGTTACGAATATTTAATTGCAAAAATAAAAATAAACAAAATTCAAGTTGCTAGCCCTAGAATTAGTTATGGTAAAGAAATAAACATTTCGTGGAAGGAGTACAGATCTATAATAAACTAGCTGACCCGGCGAACTTCGTATCGCCTAACACAAACTTTATCGTATGGTATTAAAGTTCAAATTGACATTTTAAGTATTATCACAAATCTTTTGTGTGGGAGTATAGAAAAGTGTTGTTTTTAGACTTTTTCAGGAAATTTAAATTTTTTTTTTTTAGAATTTTTCTCTCCGTAAGAACCATCCTCGTACTTCAAGGAATATTTTAAAAAAAGAATTAGCGAAATCGGTCCAACCGTTCTCTTCTCTTTCTTACTTCTTTAAACCCAATTATAATATGTGTAGAAACTTTTTTGATTAGCTCATATAGTATGTGTAGGTTACCTCTTTGAGATTAAAACGATCTGCGTCGAGCCAGTAAGGTCCGACTGAGAACCGAGGGTGGATCACGAGGCGTTTGACTTTACGCCGAAGACCGGAACCGTTTTCCGTGTTATTAGTCCCTGCGAGTATATCTCTTCCATTAGTGAACAGCGTACTGTAAAAACAACAAAATATTAGGTTAATACTAATGTTAAAAAGGAAAGAAAATGTATCTCGTTTCTCTAATTACAACAACATGTACATATGTCGATTTCTGTAAGGTTATCTTTATTTTCTGAACTTTGTGTCAAAGTGACCTTAGCGATCAATCGTTTTATTTTTAACGATAATACTCGTATCCACTACACTATACTTCTCCATTATAATATTGTTATGATTTCAAGCGCCAGTTACTCGTTAATACTTATATCGTATATTTCAAGGGACTTGGCAGGAATTTATGAAGTGGTATATTGTTTATTATTTATTAGTGGTATATTGTTTACTATATTTATTACTAAACGACTGGGCTAATTTAATTACTTTTTTTTTAGTTTCTTAATACGTTGTAGAAGATTTTTAAGGAATAAGAAATTAAGAAAATTGCGCAGAAAATGGGAAAATTTCAAAAAACATATCGATTATTTAAACTTAACCATTTCGCAAGACTGAATAACGTCTGTCGGAACAACTAGTTATAAAATCATAACATAAATTAAAGATCATTGTTTTGATAGCGGCCATTTTACATCCTGTTCAGTTGTTTCACGTTTGTCCTGGTAACGATTATTTTAAAATATCGGTTCAGGTATGTTATAGGTCTTAGAAGAACGAAATGTTAATATTAATAAAAACGACCGGTGGACCTTGAAGCGAACTGGTTATGACTTTATTCGATTATTCACGCTTAATGGTATTTTAAAATTATAATATCATCCGAACGGATAAACCCAGAATTAATCGTATGTGCATCTAATGCGATTAAACAATTAGTGAGATTATGCGTGACCCAATGTACAATGTATTTGCAATTGAAAACAGTTAACGTTGCTATGACTTTAGTGAAATTTAAATAGTATAAGTACAGATGTGTTTCTCTATAGTAATAATATTGAATAAGAACATGTATATCATGGGTCGGTGGTAGCTTGACTAGCCCGTTGGCGCAGCTTGTATTATTTATAAGTATGTTTATCGAAAAAATATATATGTTATACCAGTCGGCTGTTACCTATAACACAAGCATTAAGTTGCTTACTTTAGGAACAGACGACCATGTGTGTATTGTGAATATATTTCAGCTTCCTTTTTAACGATAATTAGAATGTTTATTTGTAAGATGATTCGAAGAGCCTTTTGAAGAATGGTTGAATAAAGTTATTTTGATTTTGATTAAGTTATAAGAGATGTGATACTTCAAGCACGTGATTTGTTATCCACAAATGGTGGAAGAAGTTATGAATGCTTTTGCATATTAGTCATAAGACAGTGATTGTTGGGATAAAGTGCGAATTACTGAACTCTAAATTATTCTTAACAACTGATAAATATGTACCTACAAAAAATAGTAAATTTGTGCTGTTATTATTCTCACGGGCTGTGATGTCACCATGTGGACAGTAAGGAAAAATTTAAAATTTGACAAACGTACGTGACTAGTAGGTAACTATTTAATGGCTGAACTGGGTAACTAGGTGCTATATTTGGGATACGCTTGACAGCACATTCTATTTACTACACGAGCACGGCTGAATTGATTTAATGAATGAAACTGTAATAACTAGTCAACTGTAAAAATATATTGAAATAAACTCAGATTTTTACGGTACATTTTAGTATTGTTGGACTATTATGAAAATTGTAGTTACTGTAGAATATGTTACCATTCTTAAAGTTTAGTTTTTGTGCTTTAGGCAGACAGCAACAATTAACCACGCTACCTCCGGGTAAGCGTAAGCAAAATTCCAAAATTATAATAGAGTTAGCTTAGAACGTAAACAAAAAATCAAACAACTTATCTGACAAGTACCCGAACCCATTAAGGGTAAAACACGTGTGAAGTGTAGTTCTGTTGTGACAAGTATTATGTTCTACTTGTCTAATATATAAAATTCTCGTGTCGCGGTGTTTGTTGTTAAACTTCTCCGAAATGGCTTGACCGATTCTCATGAAATTGTGTGCATATTGGGTAAGTCTGAGAATCGAACAACATCTATTTTTCATCCCCCTTAATGTTAAGGGTTGTCCACCCCTACATTTTTTTTTAATTTTTAGATAATTTATTTATTTTTTATTTTATTATGATTTGGCGTTGAAAAATACATACAATCCTAAATTTTCACCCTTCTAACACCAACCCCTATTTTTAAATAGCGTTTAGCGGCAAGACAAAGTTTACCGAGTCAGCTAGTATTGTATATAAACAGGTACTCACGCTGCGAAGGTTATATTAATTATAAAAGCAGTTAATAATGAGTGTCGTATATATATATAATTACTTTTAGTAGGTAAACATGGAAACCCCCATTGTGTGTGTCTGTCATGTTTTATGAGTGCAAGCTATTGACGTAATTTCAATATTACTCGATATAATTTTTAATCCAGTCAACAGCAGGAAAATCAGCGGTCATTACGTTACCATGTGAAACATCATGTACATAAATAAAATTTTAGTTAAATTAAAAATGTTGGTACGATCAAGGAATTCCAGGAAAGGGTTGAAAATATTTCCCGGTTTAATCAAAAGGAACATAACAATGATAATTTTATTATGAATTATTAATTTATGGGTCGTTTTTTTTTAAATTAAATTTCAAACTGTCAACTAAGTAAGTTTCTTAGCGAGAAGAGTGAATCTAGCTGTACTTATATTTTTACTGTCATGTAACTAAAATAAGATGCAAAAATGCACTTTAAATAGTTACATTTGGTAATTAAGGTTTATTTTGATAACATACCAGTGACCGGCTGTGAGAATCCACGTAGGGCTAATGATGGTACCACCGCAAGTCCTGCCGAAGAGTACAGCGGACGGGAACTGCTCGTTCACAGGCTTTTGTTCATTTTCATTCTTAACTATTTGTATTTCATTATTATATGGATTAAATACTGAAATAAACAAAAATTAGATTTTTAAAAAAACCCACATATACCTAAAGAAAGTTTTTATGAATTTATATTATTTGCAATAAATAACAAGCGTTAACGAAAATGACTGTATATATATAATGGGTTAACCCATTATATATTAAATAAACCCATTATATATATAATGACTATATATAATGGGTTTGAAAATATATTATATAAATATGCGGGTAGTTTGTTTTTGTCATTACTACAAGTGATTCTTACATTTCATTCGTATCACGTATGTTCCTAAGTGTATACCTATTATATTTACATGCAGTTGTATGTAACACACATCACAAAGATTATGTTAATTGTATAGTGTGTATTAATCACGCAAGACAAAGAAGTGTTTCCTTATCCATGTTTACTCATAAATTGAATCCGGCGTTCACTACTAACTAAAACACCGTTCGAAATCTCATGAAATTTGATTTTAAGCCAGCGCAAGTCATCACAAAATTGTTCAATAACTACTTACCAGCTTTCTTAAAATTAAAATGTCATACAAACTAGTTTCGAATTGAACATTATACACACAAATAAACTTAAATGAACTGCATTAACGATGACATTTAAGTACCTCGCAGTATTATCTTATTATTTTATGTTTTTAATATTTTAATATGTAACATAAACATAATAAATCCTTTTGGAAAATGTTTTTAAAATTCACCGTTTTGTACTTATAGAGTGATAGAAATATAATAAACTTACGTGATCCATCAAGTACTGTTCGTACATCGTGTTGCACGCCCGCATAGACAGTCGTACAAGCGAATAACGAAAGACACACAAACAACACAACTGCCATCGTAATAATGTGTTTTCCATATGAACTCAAAGTATTTATATACCGATCTTGGTTGGAATCAGGGTTGCCACACATTATTACTTGCTACGACTACCTACTTACTATACGAAACACCTTGAAATGTTAAAAAGAATTATAAACAATTATTTAATTGAAATTAAAAGTGTCAAAAAGTACCACTGACTAGGTGTTAAATAGAACAAAGGAATTGTTTAATTAAATGTAAAATTTGATATACTGATAAGTAGGTTAAGTCCTACGATTAGTTTATCTAAGTGTTGATAAATTTAAATGGATTTTTATCGCTAATTGTTTCTATATTATTAATACAATCATCAAGCCAAATGATCTTCAGGTGTGTTGTTAATCTTTCACTTAAATTTCTTAAGTTAATTTTAGTTCATAAATACAAAATTTCCCATAGTTATTTTGTTTCGACAAAAAAAAAACAGCATTTTGGTACTTACACAGTTTTGTTAGTTTACATTTTTTGTCAGATACGTATTTTTAATTTGATAATAATTGACTTTTTACCGGTAAAATGCCGCTTAGGTTTATTTGTTTATTCATACATATATACATAAAGAAATCGTAGCGAGTTCAACTTTTGTATACTGTTATTTTTAATGTGCCAATTCGAAAAATGATTAACTTATTTAAATATATTATAATGTAAAGATAGCTGTAAGACAGGTGATAAAATGGGCTGCGAAATATCAAACTATCTGTATTAGCGGTGCTGGAAACATTTACGTCTAAGGATGTTATTATTTTTAAATCCTCATTAATATTATAAATGCGAAAAGAACTCTGTCTGTCTGTCTGTCGCGCTTTCACGCCAAAACTACTAAACCGATTTAAATGAAATTTGGTACACAGATAGTCTAGAGCCTGAGAAAGAACAAAGGCTACTTTTTGATGCGAAAAAGGGGGGGAAAAATGTTAGGGGTTGAAAAGTGGGAACGACAAGTTGTATGGAAGTATCATCATTTTAGAGCTAGAAGCTTGAAACTTATTTTTTTGACTGTTGATTTGATATAAATAAATATGAAATTCAAAGTTTGTAAAAATTTTACCGTTAAGGGTGTAAAATAACAATAGAGGGTTAAAGTTTGTATGGAAATATCTAAGGTTTATGTGAATTTTTTACAAGTTTGCGACAAGAGGCATAATATTAAAGCTATTTTGATGTAAAAATAAACAAAAAAAAAAATGTTGTCCAAAGTCACTATTCCACGCGGACGAAGTCACGGGCACAGTTAGTAATACCATAATTATATGTTTATATCTTCGCTTCGTGCGAAGACCGTTTATATGTAGCACTGCGAACGTTGCCTTAATGCCGATGGGCGTAAGTTGGGTTAGAGGCTATTCCTGCTGAAAAAAAAATTTGATCTTGAACAAATATTTGTTTCTGATCTGGTGGTACCCACGGGCTTCAGAGCATGTCAAGCCGTTGGTGTCTGTTGCTATCGTAGCAACCTGAAAGTGAATATTACTCATGGTAGGGACATCACCGCCTTTGTACATCTTTCTTCGTATGTATCCCTTTTTATAACGTTTCTTCGTAGTGTACAATAAAGAGTATTTATTATTATTATTTATTATATCTCTCACTAATGGAACTACGTGGAGGATAAACTCTCAACTATTCTGTATGGTGTTGTAGGCTTCACACAGGAATAATAAATAAATATCTATAAATAACACAGACGTCTGTTCCTAAGATTAGCAACTTAATGCTTGTGTTATACAGCTGATATAACTACATTTTTTAAGATAAATATATATATGAATAAATATATATACTTATTCGAGTCTGAGTGTTATATAGATATTACACTCAGACACGAATCGAACCCACAGCCTGACTGCTTTAGTTAAATAAGCTCCGCTTCAAAGAAAACAGCCAATCCAGATCAGAAATTCAATTCTAATTTTGGTATGAAGATTAGCATATCCAAAATACATAATTCCAAAAATTTTATTTAGTAAGAACAATGTACATACAGCGACTACGCTTTGTGGTAAGACTTCATGAGCTCATTAACTTTAAAGCGTGTCATCATTATTTCTAGAAACAGCTCATAGATAAGCGCCTTTAAAAATAAGTACCTACAGTAAGCGACTGCTGCGATGCTGTGTAGTTACGGCATTAAAGAATATAGCCACCCCCTTACTTCCCGTGGGTGTCGTAAGAGGCGACTGAGAGATAACACAGTTCCACTACTACCTTGGAACTTAAAAAGCCGACCGATGGCGGGATAACCATCCAACTGCTGGCTTTGAAATACACAGGCCAAAGACGGGCAGCAGCGTCTTCGCTGCGACAAAGCTAGCCCTGCGGTCTCCAACCCGCCTGCCCAGCGTCGTGATTATGTCTATGTGTTTTAGACAATTTGCATCTAGTGAACTAAGCACTAGTTTCGTCTATATAATAGCTTAGTTGCATATTCGTTGACTTAATAACATTCAACATTAATACCATACATGTCGAGTGCAGACCTAATCTGATTTCTTTCCGTATTTACGTTTATTGTGAAAGACCGATGGAAATACCTAATTAAATAATCGCGTACAATTTAGGTGATTTTAATTTCCCCGGCTTATTTTGTTTGTTCTGTAATCTATATATGTACTGCATTATATAAAGTTGAGCTGTTTTTTTATGTTCGCCGGGTATGTTACTGTAGGTCTTATTTCACCTTGCTAATAAAATATATCCTGTACATAAGTTAATGATAGACTTTCAGCAGGGTGTAAAATTATCAAGCGGGATGTTTATTAGATTTGCAGCCTCAATTAATAAATAGCAACTTTTGAAATGAAATGTTGTTGTTTTGTGCGATGTTAAAAAAGATAGCTCAAAAACTTTTATCTCTTAGATACATGAAATGGCTCACAAATTTTAAAACAGGCCCTTAGTCTGTTATATTCAATTACATTCATTTTTTAATTATTTTGAGATGTATTGTTGCATAATCACCAACTTTGAGTCAATGTCCTGTCATTCGTAGAGCGCACTACAAGTGTCAGTCTGATTATCGAAATGCGGGTGAAAATGCGATGGACGTATTATAATTATGATATGTTACAGAATTTCAGTAATAACTACGAAAAAATAATAATCTTAAGTTACGGATTTGAGTTCTGCGCATTGAAATACATAGAAACATAGTTGTAGTAGTTTAAAAAAAATGCATAAATGTATTATTTTGCGATGTTTAAATGTTTTTTTTTTTTGGAATTTACTCAAAATTAGGGTATGTAGAGATCAAACGGACCTCAAATTCGGATTCGCATTGAAACACATAAATCTAGATGGGTCTAGTCAAAGGTAGAGACCAAATTTTTTTTGTAGGCCTCCGATATTATTTAAAGCCCACGAGTTTGATAGGATATAATATCGTTGGATAGGATAGGTCCTATAAACAAGAGTGGGACTGGAGCAGCGCCTCTAGAAACAGCACTTTCGATGCTTTCTTTAGACGATATTTGACGCAATATATCTAAAAATATGAAAAAAATGCTTTTACAAAAAAAAAAAATGATCTGTATTTTTTTCGTATATGTTACTATGCAAGAGTGTTCAAATCTCAAAGCGTGTGAATCCACTCTGGCTTTAGTCAGGTAGATGTAAAGTAATACTTATAAAGAGGTCGAAATATCTGATATGGTCTTCAATTTTTAAATTAAAACGTCATTTAATTGTGGTCTGGGTAAGCACAGATAATAATGCTACAGTAGTAACACTGTGGTTAGAAATTTCGTGTGCGCAGGAATCTAATACAAGAATACCATTATGTCATACTACGTCATATTGAATGTCTTTATTTACGTCATCATGAATGGGATTTTAACGACATTTTATACAGTCGTTTGAAACACAATTTATATTATAGTAGGAAAATTACTGTAGACTTGGCTCGTTCTAGCTTTGTCTTTACTTACAAAATAACATGTTCTGATCCTCGACGGACTTTATCTGATTGAGCGTGTACTATTCCAGGTTTACTGAGGTAGGGCACAACAGGATTATCCTGCTCAAAATCTGGAGCACCCCAGTGGAAGTACTTGAACCTTACAGACCATCAAAACTAAATAAGTAGCTAAATATACAATCGGGAATAGGTTCAGGAACGTGCTTCCGATTCTTTTGGTGTTGCAGGCGTTTATAGGCTACGGTAACGGCTTATCATCAAGGCTGGCCGTCCGCTTGTTGACTTCCTAGTCGTAAAAAATCCAATGAATTTTAATGAATAAAGTAAACTTATTAAATAGACACCTAAGGGAGTCGAATAGGGGTTGAAATCTTAATTTATGTAAATTGATTTTTTTTAAAGTTAGAAACATGAATATTTATTTTTGGATTACTGATGATGTGATGAGAAAGTCAAGTCTGTCCTATAGCCACGTATTTATTTATTATTTTATATTTTGTGAAAAGGCTAAAGGAAATTCTTAGCTGTTTGCGTCTATTCCAAAACAAATGTTACTCTTTGACTACAGTCACGTAGCTTCTCTTAGGTACGTACGGCGTCCTTTTGTAAAATTTTAACGCCATAACATTTCCTTTATGATAACGATTGTAAAATATATCATTAAACCTATTTCATTAAACCTACATTAATAATTTTTTAAACATTTTTTATTATTATTAACAATTAAAAAGAAAAACAAACAAACATGTATTTATTATATACTAGCTGCCCGGACAGACTTCGTTCTGTCAAAAGTTAATATCAATATATATATATATATATATATATATACTAGCTGTGCCCGCGGCTTCGCCCGCGTTGAAATCAGTGTGACACAAAGTTTTTCCGGCACACTTCCAGTGAAACTCTCATCATAATCGGCTTAGCCGTTCCATAAGCCTTCCTCTTGAAGTTCCTCTCGTAGATTTTGAGGGAATCGATCACATACACTTTTGGGGACTTTGTTTTATAATACACTACTACGCTGCGTTGAATTCGTCAGAATTGTGGTATGAAATAATGTAGTAATAATGTAGTATTGTAGTGTAAATATGTTTACTATACTGCATGCAATTCAGTTTTTAATATGGTTCTACGTATCTATATGTCACAGAATAGCGTAACGCACGCTCCTCCGTGACTCCGTGAAGACAGGGGTAAATAAAAAGTATTCTAGTAACGTAAAGGTTGGATATTGTAAAAAATATATTTTTTTGTACTACTTATAAGTGATCAATATAAATGTTTCTTGAACACATAGGGTTGCAACGCGGTTATTTTGCTTTTAACCGACCCTGCTGTATAAGTTTCATACAAACTATCAACCCCAATTAAACCCCCTTAGCGGTGGAATATCGCACAATCCGTTCTTAGCGGACGTCTATTAATTATAATCTACCTCCCTGCCAAATTTTATCTTTGTCCATCCTGGATGAATGGACCATCCAGCAGTTTTTGAGTTCTCGTGATGAGTGAGTCAGTGATCTTTCTCATTTATATATATAGATTACGATGCATTATTTGAACACCAACACACGTATAGAGCATACATTTTAAATTTCAAGTCTCTTACCTCAAAAACATAGGACTTTCATACAAAGTACCAACCCCCGTTTTACCCCTTTAAGGGTCGAGTTACGTTAAATCAGTTCTTAGCATATGACTACGCTTTATATGGAACCTACCTGCCAAATGTCAAATTTGTAGCTATTATAGTTTCGGAGATTTCGTGATTAGTGAGTCAACGTAACATCCCCCATTTTAACCCCAAAAGGGAGTTGATTTCTAAAGATACTTTATTTGAACACCTTGTTACCATCTATAGAGCATACATTTTAAATTTCAAGTCTCTTACGTCAAAAACATGGGACTCTCATACAAACTTCCAACCCCCATTTTACCCCTTATGGGTTGAGTTTCGTAAAATCCGTTCTTAGCGGATGTCTACTTCCTATAAGGAGCCTACCTGCCAAATTTCAAGTTTGTAGGTGTTATAGTTTCGGAGATTTCGTGATGAATGACCTTTCGCGTTTATATATATTATAGATTAATTTTTTTTTAGAAGAAAACCTTCGTGGCCTTAAAGAACATACAAATAATTGTCTTTGCTGGCAAACGAAAAAAAAACCGACTTCAATTACATCGACAAGTAATACAACGTAGGTAGGCGAAAAAATAGTCAAGTACATAACCGAACCCCGAACATAGGGATAGATACTCTTTATTGTACACAACAACAATCAACACAATAACATATTACAAATAAAAAAAATAAAAATAAAACAGTGTACAAAGGCGGTCTTATCGCTAGAGTAGCGATAAATTTATCAGTAGAGTAATAGATCATTATTATAATGGGACATATGATAAATAGAACATTATTATAATGGGACCGTATAAAAACAAATTTTATCTTAAATGCACACATAATTATTGGTTTTACTCAAGTATTTTATATTTTTAACAAAAATAAAAAACTTAAAAAATATAAAGGTATAAGAAAATTTACTATCGTTTACGATAGCTTATAACATTCAGCTGTTCTGCATAGACATCTTTCTCCATGTAGGAGAAGCATCGGAGCTTAATCCACCACGCTGTTCCACTGCGGGCTCGCGGATATATTGATATATTCCTTACTATGAGTAACAATCGCTATCAGGTGTCTATGATAACAACCGGGACCGATAGCTTAACGTGCTCTCTGAGACCTCACAGTCAGACCGGAAATGTGCTGGGCCGAGTCCACCGCCGCGCCACAATCGTGACGTCCAGTCGTCGGCTCCCTTTGGGCCGTCCGACACAAGTATTCACCAAAGCATCCGTGACCGGTGAGAGGCCAGACGGAAGATGAGAGGCTTGTGCTTACGGCGCATCCACCGCTCAAGGACCGGGCAAAGGCAGCCGTTACGCGTATGCCATACGGCTGCTCCGTCAGGTCCTCCTCCCCACCTCCGCATTAGTGCTTCTTGCCCCATATGGCGCATCCGTAGGATTACGTCCAACGTAAGTTTTAACTGAGGTAGGGCACAACAGGAATTTCCTGCTCAAAATATGGAGCAACCCGACTGGGGTAGTACCTCGACCTTACAGAAGACCACAGCTAAATAATACTGTTTTCAAGCAGTATTGTGTTCCTGTTGGTGAGTAAGGTGACCAGAGCTCCTGGGGGGTTTGGGGATTGGGTCGGCAACGCGCTTGCGATGCTTTTGGTATTGCAGGTGTCTATAGGCTACGGTAATCTCTTACCATCAGGTGAGCCGTACGCTTGTTTGCCGACCTAGTGATATATAAAAAAAAAAAAAAAGCTCTCACCGAGAGCTCTCCTACCCGAGATGAATGAGTACGTCTCAGCAAGGACCTCCGCCACGAGCTCCCACGGGGGTTCGCCGGCTAGAGCAGTAGCTGCAGCCTACGATACCGTACGGTAGCCCCGGATCACGCTCACCGCGATAGGATGAACCTTATGCTTTAATAATAAATTATCAACATTTGGCGTCAATTTTGTAAGGTTTAATCTTAAATCCCCTCGGATAATGATGTCCAGTCTGTTTCTTTTTTTTTTTTCGTTAGGACATTGGTAACAGCGATGAATCCTCTTTCCACTAGATTATTATATTTCATGATACGTGAGTTGTAATAGGTAGGTTGTTTTGCAACCAGAATTGCTGATATCCGTTTTTAAACTAAACCCTAAGTTTTTCGTTTGTACTTAGTTCAGTCAATTCCTCTTTTATTATGACATTTGTTTCTTCTATGTCGCCTTGTGACTGCAAATTAACTATATTATATCTTGTAAACAAATCTGTTAAATAGGCGATGTCTGTTTTCCACTTAATTAAATTGTCTTTTAAAATTTTATCTTTAGTATCCCAAATTTCTAAAATAGTCTCAAAAGTGCAAAAAATCTTGTCAAACATAAGCCTTTCGACAGCGTCCTTCAGTGTCAGGAGTAATTGATGAAAGTGTTCGTCATTTTCTTTACACACTGCCCAAATAACCGCATAACGTCCAACCATTGCAGGTGCTCCATCTATAGCTACTGATATTATATTTGGTAAGGGATTGCTTTTTCAATAAACAATCCTTCAAAACATGAAATATTGATTCACCTTTAGTGTTATTTGTTAAAGTTCTTGCGAAGAGCAGTTCTTCGTAGATTTCTTGATTCATAATAAAAACGAATATATGCCAATAAAAATAATGCCACATTACCAGGTAAAGTTGACTCGTCCAGTTGTATAGAGAAATGGCTCGTTTGCAAATAATTACACAAGTAGCTTTCAATATCAGAACTCATTGCATCAATACGTCTTACTATATTGTTGCTTAAGGGAATTCTTTCAATGATATCAGATGCAGGTTTTTGTAAAACTACAACTTAAACAATTTTATAAACATACTAGCTAACTCCGCAAACGTTGTTTTGCCATATATGTTATTAACCCCTTGATCCCCCCCCCTTATAACTTAGGGGTATGAAAAATAGATGTTGTTGGATTCTCAGACCTACCCGATATACACACAAAATTTCATGAGAATCGGTCAAGCCGTTTCGGAGGAGTTTAACTACAAACACCGCGACACGAGAATTTTATATATAAGATATAATATTTTTTTTGCTTTATAGGTACTTTAATAAATAATGTATAGGTCTTTATATTATAAGCTAGTATACTGTAAGTAAAAAAGTACTATTAGTCTTTGTTGAGATCCACTATCGTGGATCCCCGTATCGTGGATTTTCATTTCATGGACCTCCAAATTTTTTTTTTCGTTGACTTAGATCCCATGCAGGTTGTCATAGACCCCTAGAAGTCGATATAGACCACTTTGGGAATCACTGGTGTAAATCATGTCCGCACGGAATGGTGCCAAGAATACTGGCAGTATTTCCCCGTTGAATTACTGTGCCAATTCTCTGGGCAAAAAATGCACCAGCTCTCTTGTCACCAGTGGAGGCAATAAGACGAGGAGTTATCTCTTTTAACAAAAGGAAATGGAATAAAACAACATTAGGTAAATTCAAATAAACTTTAATACTCTCATCAACGCCTACAGTTTGAAATATTTATTCTTATTTTAAATTCATACAAATCCCAAGGTATATGTACTGTTATACTGGTTCAACACTCATACGGATATAATCGACGAACATATGTATTTCTAAATTAAAACTTAAAATAGTGGTGTATTGCTCTGGAATATCACTACAACCCTCGAATATTTTATTATCATTTATATTAAAATTATTTAATTCAAAAAAGCGTAAATAATAGATATTACTATATTTTTGTGTATCACAATAAAAAAAAATATTAATACCAACTAACATATGTACCGAAATTAGCTTTTATTTTAAATATTACAGATTAGTGATTCTCAAACCGTGGTCCGCAGAGAACAAGTGCTTTGTGAAACCACTACAAATATATATATTTTTATATTATAATGAAAGAGAACCGTTTAAAAATGTAATTTTTTATGGATACTTTTTATAAACTTAATTTACAAAATAACAATAGTCATACAACTTTACAAATCTTTTGTGTAAAAAACGATCTCTTTCTTGTTGCATGTTTTAGAAAAGTCAGTGATCCGTCTATGGACTAAGAGCCTGGTGTAGATAATTTATTTATTTGGATCCAATGAAGTGAAATTTTAATAAACAGTTGACACCTAACATGAAGTTTTGATAAAAGTAGATAGGCATGAGTAGCATTACATACCATATTACACAATCACGTGAACTTGACGTGGTCTGTCATACAATGTTACAATTCAATTCAATTCTTCGTTATATACCTTTTAGCTGAACATACAATAATAATTTTCAGGTTAATTATGGTCATTTTCATACACGGATATTATTAAATGATAATTGTGAAACACTTTTAGTTAAAAATGTTTTCTGATTCTCTTTTTAGTATACCGGCATTAATTACTCGCATGCCTTGCAATCATTTCTAGAATTTATTTAATTTACGAAAATGATATATTAGAGATTTCAATGAACTTCTTTAGATTATGCTTAACTATTAATGGAATGCCTTTAAATTTTCGCTCACGATTGGATTTTAATTATTCAATTGTTAATTTGAAGTTTCTCTTTTTGCTTTTGTAATATAATAATATTTTGTATTCATAATAAGAAATATAACAGCTATTCCTTTGTATCGTTATTTCCAAGAAAAATGCTAAGCTTAAGTAATGAAGGAATAAATATAAGGTTGTACTATTTATAACAATGTTAACATAGTTATCTGTTTTAAATGTGTTCTTAAATCACCGTATTGTTCTAAAAACATGAGGAAGTGCACGGAGGTACATACATATACGTTCGAATAGAACTTCTAGCTTTGTTTTGTATATGTTTTAATAAGTAAATAGTTTTATTTAAGGATATTTCCGTTATAATAAGTAAACTAAAATATGTCTTTTTATTAACTTTGTTCTGAAATCATAAGACAGAAAAAATAACAGTTGATTCGAAGTGTTATTGACTTAATCAGAGATAATAATATACTACAACCCATCTTGTATATATTAAGTATTCTTGTAATGTATGTAAGTTCTCAGTTAAGTTATTGTAGCGGAGAGATTATATTGGAATAATGAAATACTCTATATATTTGGTATTTGCACTATAAAAGCCTATAAATGGCCAATACTCGTGTACTGATCAAAATAGGCTCATAATTACTTAAGAAGTTCGGTGTTTAATTCGTCTCCACTTCTACACTTGTTATTAAAAAATTTCACGAAATAAGTGCTTTCATATTACGTAGATTTGTTACATTTCTATTTTGTTTTATAAATCTAAACACAAAAACTAAATAATGTCTGTTAAGTTTCGTAACGAATATAATTATTTCATTAAAATTAAAGACAATCTAAATAATATCGTAAACGTTTTCTACAAATATAACTTATATGTATATTATTTTTAAATAATATTTTTAAATATTTGTAAATATGAATGATTTTTATGAATGTTTAATGTATATTACAGAAAAATAAACTTATACTATTGTAAATATCTATTGCGGGGTAATATCGATTTCAAAAAATATTACTGAAACGATTTGATATCGGCGAAATATTTGGCATATCGTTGGTTTGTCTTTGTCCTTGTTTTAAAACTGCACCCCTAATTAATTGATAATAAAATCAACAGTTATTTTTCAAGATCTCCAAGTCAGATATTCGCTAAATACAATTGACGCGATTATGCTTATTTGGTAAGGTTTTTTTTTAGAGTCATAACGTAGAAGTACCACAATAAAATAATATATCCTCCATAGTAAAATTTACATACATTTATGTTGTTTGCAATTCGTTACTATATTTTTTATACATCACGTCATCTGTTTGATGCGGAAATAGAACCCGCTTAGAGTTTTATTGTTGTGTGCGCTACCTTTTAAATAATTGAGCTAATTTTACTCATTACATCCGTTGGCGATTTTGTTGACAGTCATTTAAATTGCCTAATATGAGAGCTACGTATACTTCATTCCATTTTATACATGTTTGATTTAAAATATACCTATTGACACAACGCCTTCTACCGCGTTTCGCGATTGACCGTCACAGAAATCCTGTACTGCCTGTACATGAATAAATATTAACAGAAACAATAAATTTTTGACAAAAATAAACATTGTGGTAAATATTTAATGGCTTAAAGTTTATTGTTTTTTAATATCTTAACAAGTAGGTATTATTTTTGTCAAATATCTTAATAATTGTCTATTATTGCTTGTCGACTTCCTAACTACGAACTACGCGTATCTCTACGACTACATAATAAAATTCTTTTTAAATAACTAGTATAAATTACGCGACCGTACTAGTGTAGTACTACTATACTAGTAGTAGTGTAAGAATGCAATGTCATTATTGGGAAGCGAAAAACATTTGATGTTTAATAAAATATGAATTTTATGTTAAGATCGAACATGTATTTTAATAAAAAAAAAATAATTTTGAGAAATGGAAGCATATTTTAAAATTGTATATTTATTGTTTTCTAATGTTTACGCGAATTTTACTCATTTAATGAAACAACTTTTTTCGGATTTTATCGCGGTTTATTGTTAACTTTTGTCCTCCCGTGACCATGGTTGCTGTAAAGTATCCGAAACGTCGGGAATCAAAAGTTAACAATAAACCGCGATAAAATCCGAAAAAAGTTGTTTCATTAAATTGTATATTTATCTAACATTTAAGCGATGTTCAAACAAAATGCAAGCTATTTATATCAGCAGTGATGGATAGATAGATAGATAAAGACTTTATTCACAATTCCATATTCCACATACACAATCAAAAAAGTAGAAATAAAAATAAAATGTAACAAATTAAATATCTTGATAGCATTGATTATATCACACTAAAATAAAACAACGGTGCATGTATGCTGCAAAATCGCAAAAAGGTATGTGAGTCAGTACTAAAAGATCAATCCTAGGAAAAATCGTGAGGTATACTTTAAATTACGTTATCAGTTAGATACATGCCTGTAAGATGATTGGTAATTTTTATGAGAATGAAGTATTTTTAATTATAAGTTGTTATCTTTATAGATATGCGCAATAAAGCATGCTTTTTTTATTTAGGTCAAAGATTATTTTATTATAACCTTCAATTCGAAGTGAATCAAGCAGTACTCGAGATTATATTATATTATGGCATATTTAAATTATATAACAGATTTTTGATTGAAGGGACGGATGCTAGCCACAGAATAGAAATTAAGGTCTAATAACTTGGGACCCAGAAATATATTGTCACAAGAAAATTAGCAACTTGACGGATGTTTATATATATTTTTTTCTTTTCTTAAAACGAACATAGTGTGTGCAAGAATAGACAAATAAAATAAAGAATAATTTTGCTGAAATTTAGAAATCGTTCTCAAGTTATCTACAGCTATTTATCTACTCTAGCGCTCGACAACTTTACAAATTATTTTCCAACATTTAGTTCAGACTATTGTACTATTACTGTATTATTTATTAGAGTATGTTTTACTAGATTATGCTTCTACTTATAAAGTGAAATGCTAGATTTAATCGTGCTCCTAAAACCTCGTTATATTGTCAAACATTATTAAGAATTACTTTATGCCTATAAGAAATTATTTCACGAACGATTCTACAGATGGCGTCATATCAACAAAGCGCTTTAGGCTTAAAATTATATCTACTTACGTCAACAAGGAATATTTTGTAAAATATGCCTTGTCTTGTAATTAGTTACTATGGTTATAGTATAAAGCCAACGGAAGGTATCGGATAGTAATTTTAAAAATAATATCATTAATAATTGTACTTATTACCTTAATTTAATTCTCATTAGAGCTATTAATACGATAACAGATCACGAGTTCCATCGAACGGATCTAGTTATTATATTAAAATTACCGAAACATTACAAACGTCTAATCACGCGCTTGTAACAGGACAACGAAACGATAGGCCGTTATATTGTCTCATAAATTTGTTTTCTTTGATTTTTGTTGTAATATCTATTTTCGATTATTTATTTAGCTTATATTAGCTATATATAGCTTTTGTTTAACAGAATTTAGCTTGTTTTATGAATTGATTAACTGTTTATTTGCACGGATATGTTTACCGAAAAGTTAATTTATAAACTTTTCCTATTTTTTCCATTTGTCTGTGAATTCTTTTATAGTCTTTACTGAATAGGGGCTTACTAACAGCGTTTGGTAATAGATACCTACTAACTTGGAAATTTCTGGAAGATCAATTATAGTACAAAATAAATGCACACAGGCTGCCAAAGTTCCAGTCATTTAGCTTACTTAGACATATCATTTTTATTAGGGTTACACACAGTAGCGTAGCATGGGGGGTGCCGGTGGGGCCATGAGACCGGGTGACACATAAAAGCGACGGCATACGACCGACTTTTTCAATTGACAAAAAAAATAATTCACAAACGTCTCCGTAATGTAATACACAATAAAATGTAGTAGAATTTAGAACCTCCTCCTTTTTTGAAATCGGTTAATGAGTATAATGAAAATTGTGCTTGCAGAAAACGTGTTAAATAAATTTTTAAAACAATTAATTCAATGGCTATGGGCGGCAAATTTTTCGGTGACCCCGGGCGACAAAAATCCACGCTACGCCATTGGTTCTATAATTAAGGATAAGATTTGTAAGACTGTCACCAATGTCACAAGAATGTATTCTTGTAATCGTAGTAGACAAATTGAAATTTTCATAAATACGTACTGTTAATATATTATTTAGGGTCGTGATAGCGACAAATATTGAAAAAAGAAGCGTTAAAAATTAAAGCGAACATTTGTAATTTTGTATGTATAACCTTCTTGTGTGCGTTTTCTAATATTGACAAGATAGCATTTTTTAGCTTTAATTTCGTAACATAACCTTGTTCGCTATCGTCAAGTTAGTCCCTATGATCGTCAAGGATTGCAACAACAAGTGTTAGAATTATCAGTAATTGTTCGAGAAGCGCTGGCGTCAGAGCTGACGGAGCGGCGCCCTGCAGTCTACGCTTGACATCCACGCCAAGTCCTTTGTTGTTACCTGCAACAACGACATTTGTAAAAAATTGTTTTGAAAGAGTATTCAAAAGAATTTTTGGAGTTATAAATCAAAGTAACCAATAAATATTTTGCGCGGTATATAAGATGGTTTTATATACAGGGTGGCCGATCACTTGACGTCATAAAAAAAAATTTAGGTCCGGTATGTTGTGGGGTATCCGAATCACCCCCATGTATGTTACGCGATTTTTTATAGTTTAGGAGTTATGAATTTTTTTCGATTTTATGAGAAATTTCGACTTGACCATCTTAAAAAATTTCTAAAAAAAAAGAAAAATTTTTTTTAGAGTTTTATTTTTTGCAACTGAATTCGCATAAGTTGTACTTTTATGCATAAAATAATCAGCTTCGTAGCTTTGATGAAAGTTATGAAAATGTTGGTCTAAAGTCAAAAATCTACGTTCCGTGAATTAGGACTTAAATTTTCAACTTTAAATTAAAAATCTAAACAGGTGACCTTATGATTTCTTAGTTAGTTTTAAAAATGCGCCAGACTCTCAGCTTTCATAATAATAATAAAAAAGCCGTACTTAATATGGAAAATTTGGCTAAAATCGGTCTTCAAAGACAGCAAGGTGGAGAATTCTTAAAATTAGCCTATTGATTAAAAAAAGTTTTTTATCATTCCTAAGGCTAATTAATGATTAGAAAATGCTGGAAATCTATTGTGTTGGTTGGATAAGAAAAGTTTTAGGCTTTTAAGTAAGAACAAGATCATAATGTTAAAATCATTTAATATTTTTAAAATTTATAATAAATGTTCAACGTGGCCACCTCCAGAAACAATACAAATTCTATACCATCGTAAAAAACGGCAAATTTTACCTGCAATAACAATGGGTTAAAGGATAAGAAACTATATTGCTATCTCCCTCACTCTCGGTGGCATAAGAGGCCGATCGCAACCGATCAAAGCCAGTTCGTTAGTTACTGATCTCAGTTGTGCTCACATTGTGTTTACTGCTACTCGTGTCACCATTCGTTATTTCATTGCTGCTGAAGGTGGCCACGTTGAACATTTATTATAAATTTTAAAAATATTAAATGATTTTAACATTGTGATCTTGTTCTTACTTAAAAGTCTAAAACTTTTCTTATCCAACCAACACAATAGGTTTCCAGCATTTTCTAATCATTAATTAGCCTTAGGAATGATAAAAAACTTTTTTTAATCAATAGGCTAATTTTAAGAATTCTCCACCTTGCTGTCTTTGAAGACCGATTTTAGCCAAATTTTCCATATTAAGTACGGCTTTTTTATTATTATTATGAAAGCTGAGAGTCTGGCGCATTTTTAAAACTAACTAAGAAATCATAAGGTCACCTGTTTAGATTTTTAATTTAAAGTTGAAAATTTAAGTCCTAATTCACGGAACGTAGATTTTTGACTTTAGACCAACATTTTCATAACTTTCATCAAAGCTACGAAGCTGATTATTTTATGCATAAAAGTACAACTTATGCGAATTCAGTTGCAAAAAATAAAACTCTAAAAAAAATTTTTCTTTTTTTTTAGAAATTTTTTAAGATGGTCAAGTCGAAATTTCTCATAAAATCGAAAAAAATTCATAACTCCTAAACTATAAAAAATCGCGTAACATACATGGGGGTGATTCGGATACCCCACAACATACCGGACCTAAATTTTTTTTTATGACGTCAAGTGATCGGCCACCCTGTATAAGATGATCTTTACGTACCCATCCATTTCTAAAATCAAAATGTATAATTTTGTAACGTAAATCTGATGAGTACTTTTTAAGTTATGCCGAGTAATGTATATTTAAATGACAATTTTTTCGACGTTGACGTCGGTAAAGTTGTTCATTTTTTATTGGTTGGTGTTTACAGAAGAGGTTTTTTTTGTCTAATAACAATCACAATTAAATGACCACGAATTGATTACAGAGTGATCAATATCAACAAGTCTAGTCGGAGTTTTGTAGTGAAGTAAATGGTCTGTGCAAGCACTTTTAATGGCATAATTGTGTTTACTCGCAAACGAAAAAAAACCGACTTCAATTACATCGATAAGTAAATACAACGTAAGTAGACGAAAAAAATTAACAAACGCACTAGTCGTCACTACGATTTTCGATAGTTTCCCTCGATTTCTCTGGGATCCCATCATCAGATCCAGGTTTATATATCTCCTTTCCAACAAAAAAATAATTATCAAAATATTCTTCAGGTACGCCGATGACTGAATGTCAACCGTACTTAGGATCCTCTGCTATATCAAACGGCTGTTATCTCAAACATTAAGATGCATGTCTTAGGAACAGACGACTGATCTTAAACATTATTACTTATATTTTGAACACTTAAAAATTTATTGTTGTTATCAGTCACCTGGTGCATGGAGTACACAGCCAGCACAACTAGCACGTGCATGATGTTATGCGAGTTAAGGCAGCAGTCCACGGAGCCCGGGAACCACTTCTCAGGGATGTGCAGCGCCCCGATAACGCCTCCGCCCAGCGACACCGCATCCTGGAAATTGTGAACAGATAAATTAAAAAAAAACCTTTTTTCGATACACCTATTGATGGTAAGCGGTTACCGTAGCCCATATACGCTGCAACACCAGAAACATCGCAAGCGCATTGCCAACCAATGTACCCTCCCCTCCCTGGGAGCTCTTTCCAATTTACTCACAACAGGAACTTTAGTTGTGAACAGTATTATTTAGCTGTGATCTTCTGTAATGTACTTCCCCAGTCGGCTCTAGGTTTTGAGCAGGATATTTCGTGATGAGTCCTTACATTTTATTTATTGCTGGTTATTATAGTAGTACCTAGGGAGTTGAGTATTAAGAGAGAGAGCCACGAGATGAAGTATTCCTTATATTATATTGATATCTCCTTTCGTTCTGCACAAAAATCAACATGGTTTATATAAAAGAAAATGAAATAAAGTAGTATATAGGCTCAAATAATAAATAAAAAACCGTAAATGTATTGAAATTATAAATTACTTGCACGCACCGCGAAGCCGTACAACTGATTTTTAAGCCACTTAACATCATGACCTATAACGACATTGAAGCCTGTCCAATGTTCTGCGTTGAAAGTAATTAACGTAAATAACACATATAATAGTAATACTAAGTAATACAAAGCATCACAGAGCTAGAAAGAAGTCTTAAGTTTTTGATGCAAACATTTAAAAAGTCACGTGACGATTATTACACGTTGTCGACATTTTGAATTGACATACAAAAAAAAAACGAGTGAACAACTAATCAAAATCAACCACATACGTGAAGAACAACTAATAGAAAATCAACTGAAAAGACTGGAACAAGATAAAAATTCAATAATTATACAAAGCCAGCGAAATAAATTGAAACAATATCAAACATTATGTACTGTACACTTAAAATATCAATAGGTAGTCCTTCGAAATTTTATGCAACATCGTATGCATATATATGTCACTCATCATTTTCTCTCTTGTTGATTTTTATCTTGTTCCAGCCTTTTCAGTTGATTTTCTACTAGTTGTTCATCACGCAGGCGGACTTTATGTTTTTTTTTAATTGTTATTTTTTATCAGGGTTTCCCGATAACTTTTAACTGATCTGATCCTGATGATTTCTTTTCAATACTTTGTAGTAAATATTTTAATATTTTTAGAATAAAACTATTGTTTGACTTCTCAATAATTTTAATGAAGTGACATATAATAACAAAACATAATTCAAAATATAAAAAGAATACATATTACAACATACGCCCACTTAATGGCTACTAGCCTAATTTGGGTACTATACAGTTAAACATATGCCCTTTACACAAATATCATGAGCTACATGCCTTAAAGGCTTAGTTAAAACATCAGCGGGCATATCGGCTGTAGGTAAATATTTTAATTGAATAGTACAATCTGAAACCTTTTCACGAATAAAGTGAAATCGTATATCGATATGTTTTGTACGATTGTGATGAATTGGATTCTTGGCCAATATTTGTGCACTCTGGCTATCATTATAAATTGTTACTTTCACTCACTCACTCACTTCAGCCTATCGCAGTCCACTGCTGGACATAGGCCTCCCCAAGTTCGCGCCACATATCCCGGTCTTCCGCAATCCTCATCCAGCCTACACCGGCAATCTTACGTAGATCGTCGGTCCAACGGGCCGGAGGACGTCCCACACTGCGTTTGCCAAGACGCGGTCTCCACTCTAGGACCCGTCTACTCCAACGGCCATCGGTCCTGCGACACAGATGACCAGCCCACTGCCACTTCAACTTGCTAATTCTGTGGGCTATGTCGGTTACTTTCGTTCTCTCGCGGATAGTCTCATTTCTAATCCTGTCTTTGAGAGAGACCCCAAGCATAGCCCGTTCCATTGCACGTTGAGCGACTTTAAACTTGTGGACCAGTCCCTTGGTCAGTGTCCACGTCTCGGCTCCGTATGTTAACACAGGCAGGACGCATTGCTCGAAAACTTTTGTCTTCAAGCATTGCGGAATCTTCGAAGTGAAGACTCGACGGAGTCTGCCAAACGCCGCCCAGCCCAACCGAATCCTCCTATCGGCCTCCTTCTCGAAGTTGTTGCGGCCTAGTTGGATAGTATGGCCTAGGTAAATATAATCCTGAACAACCTCGAGAAGGGTACCATCGACCGATACCGGTATCGGTATGACTTGGTTGTTAAACATAACTTTCGTCTTATCCAAGTTCATACAGAGACCGACACGTCGAGAGGACTCGTTTAGGCCGGCCAGCATTTGGCCTAACTCATCCAGCGTCTCCGTAAAGATGACAATATCGTCGGCGAAACGAAGGAATTGTTACTTTCGCCTTAGAAATATTACTTATCTCTGACAGGAAACGACGTAAATACACGGCTTTTTTAGCACAGGAACTCAATGCCATGTACTCTGCTTCTGCAGAAGAAAGCGCTACTGTGGGTTGTTTCTTAGACTCCCACGACACAGGGCCTCCTCCAAACTCAGTATAAAAACCGGTATATGAGCGACGATCTAAGCAATCATTTGCAAAATCTGCGTCTGTAAAACAAGCAAGATACTTCCCAGTCTTCTTGTAACAAATACTATAATCGATAGTCCCTTTTAAATACTGTAATACGCGTTTTACAGCTAACCAGTGCGTCTTACCAAACTTAGTATTAAACTGATTCAGATAACTAACAGCAAATGAAATATCTGGTCGAGAGTTTACTGCTATATACATCAGACTACCCATCAGACTACCCATCATCATATGGATATATTGACTCACAATGTTTTGCAGGAACCAACTTATTTGTAGTCAATGGAGTTTGTGCAGATTTACAATCACACATATTGTACTGCCGTAAGACATCGCGTATATAACTGTGCTGACTCAATTTAACAGTATTTCCACATTTTTGTATATTTAAGCCAAGGAAATATTTGATTTTTCCTAAATCTTTGACAGAGAAAAATTTGTTAAGATCGTTTCTGACACTGTCGAATATTTCGTCACTATTGTGAAAAATTAAAATGTCATCAACGTATACTGCCAATATCACAAAACCTTTAGCAAAAAGTTTCGTATATACACAAGGTTCTGAAGGAGTTTGTTTAAAACCCAAAGAAGATAAAGTTGTATTTAATTTTAAATTCCAAGCTCGTGGAGCTTGTTTTAATCCATATAAGGATTTCTTTAGCAAACAAACCTTTTCATCTTCAGTGTTAAAACCTTGTGGTTGAAACATGTAAACTTCTTCTTCTAGATCTCCGTTTAAAAATGCAGTATCTACATCTAAGTGATGTATATCTAGATTCATCTCCGCTGCCAATGCCAACAGCATTCGCAGAGACGAATGTCGCACTACAGGAGAGAAAGTTTCGTCATAATCAACCCCTGCTACTTGTTTGAAACCTTTTGCAACCAATCGCGCTTTGTACTTTATCGGATTACCTTGTTCATTTCTTTTGATTTTGTAAACCCACTTACAAAGAATAACTTTTTTGTTTGGTTTATCTACTAGAACCCATGTACCCTTTTTAATTAAACTTTGATATTCATCATTCATAGCTTTTATCCAATTATTGCGTTGATCTGAATTCAGAGCATCAGCGTAACAAATAGGTTCGTCAGTATCAATTAACTCCGTTTTTAGATTACGCAGTCTACTTCGTAGAGGATATCTACAACCAGTATCATCTTGTTCTCTACTAGTACTTTGGAATTGCTGTGTAGAATGATTTTGAAAACTATCATCAACTGCATCAGAAAAACTATCATCAGGGTTAGAATTTTCCACAGGCTCAACTCCTACCGAGTCAGGTTCAACCTGTCTTGGCGAAGATTCTTCGGTGTGATTCAGTTGATACTATTATGGGTATAGGCTAACACGTTTCTACATTTTCCGACAACGAAGACTTAATATCTGTAAAACATTCTTCAAAAAATGTAACATCTCTGGCCTTTATTAACCTTCTAGGATAAAGAACATTCCTAAACATGTAACCATTTGGATCATTTGTGTACCCAACAAAAATATATTGAGCAGCTTTTAGATCTAACTTCTTCCTATGACAGGAAGGTATCTGAACTAGCGCTCGACAACCAAACACACGCAACTTTGAAATATTTGGCTTATTTCTTGTCCATTTTTCAAAAGGTGTGTGTGTGTTTTTAACGCTATGTGAGGACTTCTATTTTTCAGATATACAGCTGTATCAACAGCATCTTGCCAACAGGCTTTAGATAATGAACTTCCCGGCAACATTGGTTGAGCTTTTTCTATTATAGAACGATTAGTCCTTTCTGCGATACCGTTTTGCTGAGGACTGTAAGGAACAGATGTCTGATGTTCTATCCCTTTTGAAGTCAAATAATTTTCAAACTGTTTATTAACATATTCAGACCCATTGTCGGTCCTTAATATCTTAATCTTAGACCCAGTTTGAGTCTCAACATAAGACTGAAACTCGCAAAACTTACTTATCACTTCTGCCTTTGTTGACATAAAATAAGCAAAGACTACGTGAATAATCATTTATAAAGAAAATGACATATCTGTTTCCTTGAAAAGAAACTTCAGACATAGGTCCGCAAATATCTGAATGAATAATTTCTAATAAAGAGGTAGATTTCTTGCAAGCAATAGTTTTAAAATGTTTCCTACTTTGCTTACCTTCAAAACAACTTACACAAGGTTCTTTATCGACCTCATCGTATTCCAGTCCTATAGCTTGTCCCTGTTTAAGGTTATTCATACCGTACTGACAAAGATGTCCGAGACGTTTATGCCACAGGCGATATTTTAATGAACCTGAATGCACAGTATTGGCCGACAAATCTTCAGACGTATTTATTGAACAATCCAAAGTATATAAACCTCCATGAATAGAACCGTGTAAAACTATATTACCTGTACAAGAAAAATCAGTGTAAAAATTACAACCTTCTTTATCAAAAACTACAGTAAAACCCTTATCTACAGCCTTTTTACAGATATAAGGTTTGAATTCAGTTTTGGGACAATTGATACATTAGAAATTGTACCTACAATGCCATCTTTAGTACTAAACTTAACTTCACTAACTCCTGTACAGTCTACCTTTTCTCCATTTGCAACTGTAACTTTACTAGCCTCTGTATATAACTTCTTGATATTTTGCAAAACATCTTCCCTAGAAGTCATATGATTGGTTGCTCCAGAATCAATGTACTAAATATCTCGTTGTTCCTTCTGAACAATATTTAGTGCCGAAGACAATGTAACTGCGTTAGCTCCTTTATTGTCCTTATTTTTGTGAGGACAGTCCGGTGATTTATGACCGGGCTCTTTACAGTTATAACACACTATCTTGTTTTTACGTTTCTGTGAGCTCTTAGTAGCTGGAGTTAAACTTGTACTCTGTTCTAATGTACGCAAAGCACCATTTATATTATTCATTAATTCAATATTTTGTTCGGAAACTTCACTCAGCAATCTTCCTTTAACTAATTCAGTAGTTATTTGAGTATTAGAATTTTCCAAAGTCATAATTAGCGGAACATATCTCTCTGTAAGACCACCTAATATTATTGCAGCAAGAGAAGCATCCTCGATATCTTTACCTATATCAGATAGGTCTTGAGCCGTAGCCAATACTGCATCTATATATTCCTCAATATTGTTATCAAAATCCTTTAATTCTAAACGATATTATCTACGCTCAAGTGATAATCTTCTGCCCATACTTTTATCTTCGTATGCAGCTGCAAGTGCCTGCCAAGCCTCAGAAGCACTTTTGCATTTTGTTACATGGGTTATTGCAGGACCATTAAGGGTCGTGCAAATTTTGGCAAGGGCCAACTGGTCATTACGAGTTCTCGTTTCTAAACTAGTTTGATCGCCATCAGGATAGCCACAGATCGTTTCTCACAACTTTTCCTGCATAAGATACATTTTTATCTTAAATTTCCACTCACCATAGTCTTCACGTTTACTTAGGCTGAGCCACGAAAAAGGAAAAGAAGACTGCCGCATATTTAACATTTTGCTATCCATATTTCATAAAAATGTATATTACTATTCTATATTTTTAATAGCTAGACACTTATAACCTAAACTAGCTCATCAAATTCGTGCTGATAGCGAATTGTAGTAAATATTTTAATATTTTTAGAATAAAACTATTGTTTGACTTCTCAATAATTTTAATGAAGTGACATATAATAACAAAACATAATTCAAAATATAAAAAGAATACATATTACAATATACTTGTCGTGTGGTCCCATTTAAATAGAGCACGGTCCGATGAGTACTTTTTGAGCTATGCCTAGTAATGTATATTTAATTGACTATTTTTTCGACGTCGACGTCGGTAAAGTTGTTCATTTTTTATTGGTTGATGTTTACAGAAGAAGTTTTTTTTTTGTTTAATAACAAACACAATTAAATGACCACGAATTGATTACAGAGTGATCAATATCAACAAGTCTACTCGGGGTTTTGTAGTGAAGTAAACGGTCTGTGCTAGCACTTTTAATGGCATAATTGTGTTTACTCGCAAACGAAAAAAACCGTCTTCAATTACATCGATAAGTAAATACAACGTAAGTAGATGAAAAAAAATTAACAAACGCACTAGTCGTCATTAAATTTGTCGAGAGTTTCCCTCTATTTCTCTGGGATCCCATCATCAGATCCTGGTTTCCTTACCATGGTACCACCCTTGGTATATTTCCTTTCCAACAAAAAGAGAATTATCAAAATCGGTAGGTAACGCAAGATAAATGAAATAATTTGGAGATAACTCTTCATACACACTAAATAAATGATATTCAATTTTACTCTTTATAACATCTATTTAAAATATAACTTAATCGATAATCAAACTGTGTACATTAAAAAAAAACATTTTGACGACGCTTTGACGAAGTGGTCACAGCACTAGCTGTTGCGCTGGCGGTTGCGGGTTCAATCCCCGCTCACACAGACATTTGTATTGGCCATAAATATTTTTGTCGTGGTCTGGGTGTTTGTACTTGTGTATTGTGTGTGTTTCCGGACTCCTGACACAGGAGAAAATCTTACAAGAGGCAGTTGAGTGTGAAGCGTTTATTATTATATAGGATACTAGCGACCCGCCCCGGCTTCGCGCTGTTGCAAAAATTATCAGTGTTCCTCTACTATATTATGCATGAATTATACATATAAACCTTTCTCTGGAATCACTCTATTTACTAAAGAAACCCGCATTAAAATCTGTTGCGTAGTTTGAAAGATCTAAGCATACAGACAGCGGGTAACGATGAAGTATAACAAATCAACTTTTATATTCATCGTCACCTTCAAGTAAATATTTTAAGAAACCATAAAATACTTACCAGTTTTATGTTATTTTTACGTACATATTAAAATTTTAATATCGGCTAAGGCTCAATTGAATACAAAAAGCAATTTCATTATTTGTGACTAAGTGCTAATGAGGAAAAAAAATAAAATATCGGTAATACTTTAGTTAGGCTAAAGGTATTTTAAGATCAAAGATCAGACAAACATTTTAATTTATTTATAAGAAAAATAAAAACATTATTTTAGTCAGTTTCTAATAATTTCTTTTTATAATAAAAAACCCCTAATTTGACGTAATCTTAATTAACTAGCAAATATTGGCAGTACCTTTCTTTTTTCTATTTATGCAGTTTCCCTGCACTAATCCAACGGAACGGAACTTATCCGTTTTTTTCTAACAACTTTGCCTTATATTAGATTGCCTGAAATCCACATGGTGATATTCATAACTTCGAGGCAATGTGATAAGGAAGTTCGAATTATAATTATGTATTCCGTGCTAAGCATTATTTATAAAATTCTATTTACTACTCATCTATACGAAATAATTTTATAAAAAAACATACTTTGCTGAGAGTGTCATTTGAAATTTTTAGTATTTTGTGTGAAGCAAGTGTTGAGATGCTTAATAGAAAACATGCTGCACGAGTAATTAATTTGATGTTTAATCAGTATATTTAATGTGAAAATTGTTTGTTTGGGTACTAAACAACTTTTTTGTCTAACATCTGAGAAGAAACAGTATAAACTATTAGGTTATCTGTGGAAATATTTGTAAAAGATTATTTGATGTCAAAATTATTTAATTGGTTGATATACATATATTGCTAGGCGATAAGTTTTTTGATCTGCTACTATAATGTCCCATACATTTGTTGCTATAAATATAATACATAGATTTACCGCTCATTGCCACAAAATTTCAACAAAACTTCTTCTTAGACAATCTTTTTTTATTTTTTTTTTAAATACAAGAATATAATTGCACCAATAAGTATTGGTCTATTTTCGGTACCGATTCCTTTGGTGTAGTGAAAGCTTTATAAGGCGAAAAATAAATATAGTTCGTTATATCGAAAATAGTCATTTCGAAAAGATATCTGGGTTTGTGATGGTGCTAATAGATGTGACGCATCTGTGAAATTATCTCTGCGTACATATATCTACCAGCAAGTCTCTCTACGAATTATCAGGTCACGTGTAGGATAGTATCGCACATTAAATAATTATTATATTGTGACTAATAAAACAATGAGAGGACAGTATTTAAATATGATGTTTTTGTTATATGACACTTTAGAACATTCTAGGCGACCACAAATGCGCATGATAAACCCGTATACTTTTTGTTAACTTTATTTACTATTTTTTTAAAAGTGCAATGATGAATTATGTATATTTTAAAAAAGTTCCTTTGTTTTCAAATGTTTGTTTTTATTATTTAACCATCTATAATATATAAAATATTTTTCTGAAAAATGATTCAGATTTACTGTGCCTTTTTACTGATACAAAATTAAATTTGAATTGATCGAATCTAGTTAAAATATATATTAGATAAACTTCGGTTGTTTTATAGTTTGTGATGTATCTTATCTTTATTTTAACCGACTTCAAAAAAGGAGGAGATTATCAATAAGACTGTATTTTTTTTTTGTGTTACCTCAAAGATTTTTACTAAATGGATGAAAGGTGCTTGTCATGTGGTCCCAATTAAATTTAATTTGTGGCAACGCACAAGCTATGCTTGTAGTCTTGCAGGCGTCTATAAGCTAAGGCAATCGTATACCAAACGGTAGTATTTCTGTGGTCTGTGGTAGGGTAAAAAATAGTCTACGTTTTTTAACCGACTTCCAAAAAAGGAGGAGGTTCTCAATTCGACTGTATTTTTTTTTTTTTTAATGTATGTTACATCAGAACTTTTGACTGGGTGGAGCGATTTCGACAAATTTGCCTTTAATCGAATGGTGGTGTGTGCCAATTGGTCCCATTTAAATTTATTTGAGATCTAACAACTACTTTTCGAGCTATATCTAATAATGCGTTTTTACTTGACGCTTTTTTCGTCGACCTACGTTGTATTATACCACATAACTTTCTACTGGATGTACCGATTTTGATAATTCTTTTTTTGTTTGAAAGACGATATCCCAAGTTTAGTACCATGATAAGGAAACCAGGATCTGATGATGGGATCCCAGAGAAATTGATGGAAATTCTTGAAAATCCGCAATAACTTTTTACTTGGTGTACCGATTTTGATAATTCTTTTTTTGTTGGAAAGAAGATATCCTTTGTTTAGTATCATGATAAGAAAACCAGGATCTGATGATGGGATCCGAGAGAAATCGAGGGAACTTCTTGAAAATCCGCAATAACTTTTTACTGGGTGTACCGATTTTAATAATTTTTAATTTAATCGAAAGCTGATGTTTGTCATGTAGTCACATATAAATTTTATTGAGATCTGATAACTACTTTTTGAGTAATCTTTGATAACGCGCAGTTACTTGACTATTTTTTCGTCGATCTACGTTATATTACTCGTCGATGTAATTGAAGTCGGTTTTTTTTTCGTTTGCGAGCAAACACAATTATAATTAAATACAAAATTATCATATTTGTGTACGTATTTTTAGTGTATGAAATCTTTAAATACTTAAAACATGTACGGGGAATTGTAGAAATAGTGTATTTTAAACAAATGCATTAACTCAACATTTAGGTATAGTATTAATTTCTGCAGACACTTGACTAATTCATTTCTAATACTACAATGGTTTACTGTTTTTGTGTATAATATATAAAATAAACTAAACATATTTATTATTTTCATATCAATTTTTTGTAGTTAAACTTTTAGATGATATTTTATAAGTATATGAAACTGTGCTTGCCATGTGTAAGTCACTTCTACTAAGTTTGCGCCAAACATCCCGATTCGTAGTTGTTTCGTCCTAATTGGATTGTATGGACTAAGTAGACATAATCCTGTACCACTTTAATAAGTGTATATAAAAATCATTTTACATTACATTTTGTGTAATTAATTTTACATAAATTAAGTAAAAAACTTAGGCTTGAATTTGGATAAAAACTTATCTTGGATAGCTCATGTCAGCGAAGTCAGCAAAAGGATGCACTACACTTTCCACTCTCTTAAGCGTCTTGAATACTTTCTTCCACCTAAAACCAAATTTGTGCTTGGGCAATCCCTTCTTTTACCTATCCTCGACTATACAGATGTGTGTTTAGATGTGACACAAGAGCTACTTAATAAATTAGAGCGTCTAAAAAATCTTGCGATACGCTTTATCTTTGGTTTACGAAAATATGATCACGTTTCCCAATTTCGTACTCAACTTAAGTGACTCCCAATCCATCTTCGCCGAGATATGCACATCTTTTCTTTTCTTTATAACAAACTCTATGATCAAAATGCTCTCTCCTACCTTCGGTCCCGCTTCCATCTTCTTCCTACCCCAACACGTTCTAGGAGGTCTTGCATCACATCAATGCTTGAAGTCCCCAGACATAACACTTTATATATAACTTCTCTTATCTTATATAACTTCTTACATAATTGTTTACCAAAAGTGATCCAAGAAAGCACTTCAATTTATGCTCTTAAGGACAAGCTAAGAAATCATCCTTTCTCCGAATTCAGGAACCTCTCATAATGGATATACTCTCAATGTGTGTATTTATTTATGTATGTATGTATTTTATGTATATATGTATTTTATGTATGTATGCACGTGTTCATGTAAATTTATTAATAAGTTTATAGATTTAAAATTATTATTATTGATCACTCTTGCACTTCTGTGCCCCGCGATAACAGCAATTCTCACCACCATGGGTAGACTGGTAGAGATCTCTTCTAGAGATAAGTTCGCCCTTGCCAATTTTCTTTGTAAATATGATATTTACTTGTTTCTTTTTTTAAGTGCAATTAAGAATATAAAAAATGTATTTATTTTCAGTATAGTTTGACTTCTTATAACCTATAATACACAAGTAGACTTTTTAGAGCGTAGGACAGACAGACAAAGACAATATATTTCCATTATTCATATTTTGTTTACGCTTTAATTTTATTGATGCTATTATTTCTCCATTTTAAAATCGAAACCGCAAATATAAAAAGATATACCATATATTAATTAATACTTAAAATTTTCCTGTTTTATGTGTTCCAAGTGTATTCTTAAATACTAATACGGATGATATTAAATTATAATCCGGATGACACAAATAAGATCAGCCGAAAAAATGGATATTTCCCAAATTGTCACATCCCTAATATATGCGCTTCTATTGGCTTTTCCCTTGATTTATGGGGTGGCAAATTAAAATTCTAAATCTTAAAATAGCCCACTCTATCGATATATTAAGAATTTAGTAACTTATCTATATTTAATGGGACCTCTTATCAAATTGTAATATCATAATAGAGTTGAGGGCTTAATGCATTGTTGAACAAATCGCATTTTAGACCTGCTAAGGCTGTCTGAAACCGAATAATAATAATTTGACCATTATCGCAATAGCCAATAACCACTGCATAAACCCGTGAACTTGTTTTTTTTTTAAGTTCTTAAAGTAAATCTTTGTATAAATCGTAATATTTATGTAAAAGTAGCCTACTTTTATCTGTAAAGCTTATATAAAATCGACCAAGGTTAGAGATAACCGAATGTTAAATTCAATGTTATATAATATATAATTAACGTAACGATTTCCTTGCAGCATTATGCCTTATTTAGAAAATAGTTAAGATATAAATTGGTAAAAATAAAAAGAAATTTGTCGAAATCAATCGAAAAGTAATGTACGTAATGTACGTATGTATACTATTATATGACTTACAGCAAACGTTGTTCTGTCATATAAAATAAAACTCAAAAAAATGTCAAAAAAAAAAAACAATTAGGGTCGCCCTAATAACCTACGTACCGGTAACGGCACCTCTACGATCTATTCTCACACCTGCCGATTATACATACGAGTATATGTATATATAAAACTGCATAAAAATCGGATTGGAGGAGTGCAACCACAAACATCGTGTTACAAGATTTTTAGATATTAGATTATTTTTATATACATACTAGCAGTGCCCGCGGCTTCGCCCGCGTTGAAATCAGTGTGTCACAAAGTTTTCCCGGCAAACTTCCAGTGAAACTCTCATCAAAATTGGCTTAGCCGTTCCGTAAATCTTCCTCTCGAAGCCCTCTCTCTATTGTTGAAACCGCATGAAAATCCGTTCAGTAGATTTTGAGGGAATCGATCACATACACTTTTGGGGACTTTGTTTTATAATACACCAACTGTTACCCGCGACTACGTCCGCGTGGTTATGAAGATATGCGATTCTATTAAGATGTTTAATGCAATTTATTTTTTTATTTTAGTCACTTGAAATGCTTATCACACTGAGTAACTTGTAAAAAGGCACAATTTAGTATAATTTAATAGTTGTTTTTATAAAACCTTTCTATACATCACATTTTTAGTTTTATTTTCAGGCTGCAGTATAAATAACCTATCAGGCGAACTTTTAGCTGCTGTATATGTTTCATACAAACTATCAACTCCAATAAAACCACCTTAGCGGTGAATATCGCAAAATCCGCTCTTAGCGGATGTCTACTAACTATAATCTACCTCCCTGCCAAATTTCATCTTTGTCCATCCTGGATGGATAGCCATCCAGCGGGTTTTTGAGTTCTCGTGATGAGTGAATCAGTGACCTTTCTTTTATATATATATATATAGATTACGATGCATTATTTGGACACCTCCTCATCATCTATAGAGCATACATTTTAAATTTCAAGTCTCTTTACTTCTAAAACAAAGGACTTTCATATAAACTTCTAACCCTCGTTTTATCCCCTTAGGGATCGATTATCGTAAAATCCGTTCTTAGCGGATGTCTACGTCTTATAAGAAAATTTACCTGCTAAATTTCAAGTTTATAGCTGTTATAGTTTCGGAGATTTCGTGATGAGTGAGTCAACGTAACATCCCCCGTTTTAACCCCAAAAGGGAGTTGATTTCTAAAGATACATTATTTACACACCTTTTCACCATCTACAGAGCATACGTTTTAAATTTCAAGTCTCTTACTTCAAAAACATGGGACTCTCATACAAACTTCCAACCCCTATTTTACCCCTTTAGGGGTTGAGTTTCGTAAAATCCGGATGATTCTTAGCGGATGTCTACGTCCTATAAGGAGCCTACCTGCCAAATTTCAAGTTTGTAGGTGTTATAGTTTCGGAGATTTCGTGATGAATGACCTTTCGCGTTTATATATATTATAGATTATAGATTGGTTTTAAATAACAGTTGTATTGGTTTTAAATAACAGTTGTATGGTGAGTCTTAAGTCTTAATGTCAATTTCAGGATAAAAGTAGTCTGTATTATTCTAAATCTACACATAGAAAGTTTCATTATAAACATCTCAATTAATTCAAAATTTGAATAAATATTGAAGCTATCATTGATTCGGAATGTAGATTCTGTAGAATAATCTGTGTTTTATTATAATTTATCAATTATAAAATATATTGTTGGGATAGTTCCAGTGGTTGAGAATATGAATGCGAAGCAAAGGAAGGAAATGAAGAAGGTATTGCTATCGGATGGTTATTGAGCGAACGTCGACAAATCGGGAGCACTTACGCACCCCGTTGACGAGGCTGGCGAGAATGTAGGACTCCTGGCCAACCCAGACTTCCCACTAAAACCCAGCGGTGCCCTCATCGTCATAGCGGGGCGCCACGGGATCGCTTCCGTATGCTACCGCGACGCCCCGACGGTTGGCCCGACATGTGCGGGCCACCTTCATCCACAGAGCGCCTACGGGCACTATGAGCGCTCTATCACCCCGGCGGCGAGTGGGAGGAATGGTGCCAAACAAATAAAACCTAAAACTACTCATCAAATGTCTCTATCTACATTTATCCATAAAATATTAGGTATTGTATGTTATTTATTAATTTAGGTAGGGTACAGCAGGAAATTTCCTGCTCAAAATATGGAGCAGCCCGACTGGGGTAGTACCTCGACCTTACAGAAGATCACAGCTAATAAAAATCCTGTTTTTAAGAGCTTTTTTCTTTTTGGTGAGTATGGTGACCAGAGCTCCTAGGGGTAATTGGGGATAGGGTCAGTAGCACGCTTGCGATACTTCTCGTATTGCAGACGTCGAAAGGCTACAGTAATCGCTTACCATCATATGGTGCGTCGCATCGCTTGTTTGTCGACCTAGTTGTATAAAAAACATTTACTTGTAAGAATACATGCAGGATAGCGTGCGGGTCGCCGCCGCCAAGCCGCGCCGCCCTAGCGCCCGCTAGCAGTAGCCTCATGCAAAAGGGCGCCGCAAAGCACAACCGTCGCTCCCACGGAGACCAAGCTCGCATCGCCTGCAATAGTATGTAATATATTAATATAATAATAATATGTAATCATATAATAATAATATGTAAAAATAACTTTATTTAGAGTTGTGATGGCAACATGGATAAATAAGAAGGTTTCCATTATCAGGAATTATTACATTTTGATTCAAATCGTACTTAATATCTGCTAAACTGATATTAATATATCTTTTTCCATTAGAATACTATAATGCCTAGACGTAAAAACAATCAGTGCTATAGCACATACCTCATGTTATAGCTCATATAGACTCAAAAATGGCAAGTTTCATTCAAATTCAATCAGTAGTTCTCGCGGCATGTTCGACCAAACTACACTTTTGGCTTACGCATTTGTTATAGGGACTCCATAAAAATATTTTTGAATGTCCAGATTTAGACCTGTTAGTGTTAGTGTCGTTGATACAAAAAGTCAACGGCTGAAGTCTGTGTCAATAGTTGTTTTCTTTGCCTTTTTGTTCTAAGACACCACAAATTTTACTAGAGTCTATCATTTATAGATTTTTCTTACAATAAATTCTAATTAAGTTATATCAATGGTATAAATATGTAGCGTTCAAAAACCTACTTTCGTTTACTTTTGGAGTCAATATTTTTGCACACTCCAGTTGAAGAGATACATAAAAAGTTAACTAAAAATTGTATTTAAAGTATACTAAAAAAAGTACGTGATACAATATTTTTATGTTAAAAGGAGACGGTTATCAATTTAATGATTATAACTGTTGTTAAAAAACGTTTTTTTTCGAAATATATTTTTTACAGCTCGGTTTTAATACTTTATATAAGTTTTGTAGTTAGGTAAATAATAGGCAATAAAACATCACGTTGTAACTCATTGTAGTGGAACATAAGTGTTTGCTCGCAAACAAAAAAAAGCGACTTCAATTACATCTACAAGTAATGTATTATTACAACGTAAAGTAAGTAATATAATTACAACGTAAGTAGACGAGAAAAGATAATAAACGCACTAGTCGTCATTACGATTTTCAAGGGTTTCCCTCGATTTCTCTGGGATCCCATCATCAGATTCTGGTTTCCTTATCATGGTACCACACTTAGGTTATCTCCTTTCTAACAAAAAAGAATTATAAAAATCGGTTCATAAATGACGAAGTTATCCAGAACATACATTAAAAAAATGTATGGTCGAATTGAGTAATCTCCTACTTTTTTAAAGTCGGTTAAAATTGTTATAATAATACCCATATTAATACAAAAACTAAAATTAATTACTCTTCTCGTAATCATCACTTTCGTCAGGTAACTAATGACATACGAATAGATTCGTATAAAATATGTAAAAGTTTGTTAATTGATTAAAATATTTTTACGAGTAAAACTACACTTATTTTACAAAGCTGAAGAATTTATATATATATTTTGTAAAGTTAAATTATTTGTTTTCACCTAGTCAATTAATGAAGTCAAAGTAAGTAGAGTCGTCTGGGTATTTAAGAAAGTTGATATGGATATATTAAAAATCGAAATTGTATATAAAACCTTTGATTTAACAATTTATTTAGTAAATATTGAATTATTTTATTATTATTTTCATGTATAGGAAAAAGAAGTATAAAAATAAATCCTAAATTTTTTAAAGTTTAACGCCAATAAGCTTAATATTAATTACGAGTCGTGGTTTAGGCTAACGAAAACTTTCCACTGTTAAACAGTGTCAACAAGTAGATATATTTTTAGAAATATAATTACTTTACGGTGGCAATTGCAGCTTCAACTATTCGACTGACATAAGTTTTAATTAATAAATACTAGCTCACCGGCGAACGTACCGCCATGTTTTTTGGCGTGAATGTATTCTCAATCGTAATTTTTTTTGAAGTGAAATCTTTTTTGGCGCACCGCACACACATTTTAAGTAGGTAGTAAGTTAGGCTTATTCGTCACGCTCGGAGGTGAAAGACTTGATTGGGTAAATTCGGGACCGCCGAGTGTACCCGAGCGAGAAAGATACAGTCAGCTGCAGCTCTTCGTTGTTGTGTGTTTAGTATATTCAATTAGTACGTAATAATTGTAATTATTAATTTAATAGTTATTATTGATATGTATTAATAGGTATTCACTTCTGCCGTGCGGTCTTAAGTCACACTATTTTTTATATACATCTAATAATAATGATAAAACAACACAAAAAGAGAATCATCCAATTAAGCGCAGTTTTGCGGAAGTTATTTCGTGTATATATATTTCGGCGATTTCATTTGTTAATATATGTTATAAGAGAGTTTACTCTGTTAATTTTCTAATATGATATGAGCGTGGAACAGTTCTCGTTGCACATCTATTACTGTTTTATTCAAAGAAATATCTGTCCCCGAGTGCCATTGTCCTAGTGCATTTTAAAATAATTATTAATTGCTTTTCATTCCGTTTTTATATATTCCGGTGGAACTATTTACAGTCTGTTAGCGTTAGTAAAAGTTGCCTGTCTGAATGGCTGATTTAATCTGGTCAATTTGAACACGGCATCCTAATTAGCTGCGATTTAATTGGTCAAGGAACGTGTCTAAGTGATAGCGAAGTAAAGAAAACACTGGCCCATTTTTATATTATTTATTATTTAAATAAATAAATACTAATATAAAAATGGCAATGGATGACTGAGCCGTACAATGAAGGATATCCAACAACATACATACATATGTTTAATAACTAATTGTTGCTATATAATATATCCTGCATTCATAGAGACACCGATTTATAAAATCTTGAAAACGAAAACGAGAAACAGATTATTAAACAGGGCCAAAACAAAAATTATATGTTTTGCCTTTATATTTATATTAGTAATAGTTATATATGTTCTTACTTTATAGAGGCCGAGCAGGCTGCCCAGGCAGTAGATGGCAAGCGCGGTGTAGCGCAGCAGCGTGGGCGCGCAGTACACCGTAGCCGTCACCATCGGTATCGCACCTGCAATTCATTCGCTAGGTTAAATCTACTTACATACTCATTGAAATGATTTGTTGCTTAATCAAAAGTGAAGGGTAAAAAGATTGTAGAAAAAATTTCGGTAAATCCCCTGGAGACAGAAATATAATTATTGTGAATCTTATGACATTTTAGTGTGTAATTTAAAGTAAATAACGGTAAACCAATAGTACTTCAGCTATTATGTATATGTTTTTTTTAGAACACTGAGACTTAAACGTGTTGAACGTGTACGAAAGGCGAAGGCCTTTTTTTTGTATCGCAGGGAAACCCATTTACGGGTGATATCCAGGACGCCCGGGTAAGCAGTCCTAGACCGTATGTCGGCTTCAGCACTGGGGGGTGCAATACCGACCAAACCCCTGCGGGAGCCTTCAGCCGCTTTAATTGGAGGGTCCCGGATCTGCAGGCAACAGGATCCCTCAAGAAACCAGCTGGCCTCGGCGAAAAAGCCAGACTTCTCCTCCATAGGGACTATCCGGCTCACCTCTGAATAATCCCGACGACTATCCGTATCTAGCAGATCGACGCTAGCTATCGACGGATATCCGTGTCTAGCAGGACCGGGTTTCCATCCCGGCCCGACACGAGCACAGGGGCGTCACTGGGGCAAATTAAGTAGCTAAGTAGCGCCTCCTACGCACCCCCCTTCGTCGCCTGCGGACGGAAGCCTCGTCTGTGGCCTCCTCTCTCATCCGCTCGTCATTAATGTACAGTGGCGAGACAGTAATGTCCCAGAAGGAGACCATCGCCGTCCAGGACTCGTCGTCGCCGACCATCGCGGTGATGGCAGTGACAAGTCCCCTCCGAGGACTGTCGTCAGATCTTGACGCAGCGCCGTCCATCTCGGGCACACCTCGAGGATATGCTGGGCAGAGTCCACCGCCGCGCCACAATCGTGACATCCAGTCGTCAGCTCCTCTTGGGTCGTCCGACACAAGTATTCACCAAAGCAGCCGTACCCGGTGAGAACCTGCGTCAGACAGAAGGTGAGGGGCTTGTACTTACGGCGCACCCACCGCTCAAGGATCGGGCGCAAGGCAGCCGTTACGCGTGTGCCATACGGCTGCTTCGCCAGATCCTCCCCCCACCTCCGCATTAATGCTTCTTGCCCCATATGGTGCACCCGTAGGATCCCGTCCAACGTTGGGTTCTCACCGAGAGTCCTCCTATTAGAGACGTATGAGTAGGTCTCGGCAATGACCTCCGCCACGAGGCGAAGGCCTAACCCAGCCACGAATAAACTGATTGAAATAAAATCCGTTCCTCAACCAGATTAATCTTAAATTCAGCTTTATATTTGATAGTAATACCAATATAAACATTAAAATTTTTTTGCCGTAGCTATCCAGTCCGAATTATTATATAGGTATATTTTATCGATAACTCACGAAGTACTCTTGTATTTGAATTTGTTTCATCAGTTAGTGTTTTATCAGTTGATCAACGTATCTGTGTATGTGTGAATCACTGGTAACATAATATAACAACATAACAATACACTTTATTGTACACTAAAACAAAAAAAATACATATCAGATTGATTTTAAAAGTATCATAAGGTACATGGTAGAGTACCTTCACGAATTGAACTACATTTGTTCTTTATAAATATCCGCTCTAATGTAGTTGTTGGGGCTGAGCTGCAGGCTACCAACGGGGTCGCAGGTGGCGGATGGCGAATGGCCACCAGATATGGTGGTTAGCTGCGAATATACGAAATTAGCAGTCCCCGACCAAGCAGCGACAGGGGCTATCAGGGTGTAGTGGTGAGTCTGGTGGGACAGGCTTACTTAAAAAATGCTACATATACCCAATGACAACCCTTGTGACGTGGCGAGTAAGTGCCGCCATTAAATAAGCACACCCCCCCCCTGGATCTGGGCAGCAGCGGAAACAGTACTGGCAGAAAGCCGAGGTGAAAGTCATCAGAAGGGTTTCTGACTAGATATGCAGGGGCGCAAACGCGGCCTGGTTACTGCGATACGGAAGGCAAGGGGAAACTACCGTATTATTTGTCCCAAGATTTTGCCGTCATGGAAAGTACAGAAATGGAAACGGCCCTGAGTCCCCGGCAGGCCTTGAATGGCCACAGGGTGCTAAGAATCCCCGGGTGTGCTTTTAAAATGGGAACATGGAACGTTAGAAGTATATACGAGGATGGAAAGACGTACAACACAATACAAGAAATGGAAAGAATGTCACTGGATATATTAGGCGTTAGTGAGATGAGATGGAAGGGGAAAGGAGAAACGTTTTGGGGAAAACATAAGATTTATTTTTCGGGAAATTACGATACGCACCACTGGAATGGAGTTGGTTTCATTGTAACGAAAGAGATGGCAAAGCACGTTATTAATTTTACCCCTTTGACTTATCAGTCAGGTGGCTCTACTAAAGTTAAATGGCCATCCATTCAATTTAAACATTATCCAAGTATATGCGCCCACAGCCGAAAGCTCTGATGACGCTATAGAGTCGTTCTACTCTGACATCATGGAATGTCTGAAGCTTACTAAAAATCATGACATCAATATAATTATGGGAGACATGAATGCAAAGGTTGGACAGAGACCAAAAAACGACGTTGTGGGGTCATTTGGACTGGGAAGTGGAAACGAGCGGGGCGACCGCCTGGTTGACTTTTGTCTGGAACACAACTATGTGATCACAAACACTTTCTTTCAATTACCACCGCGCCGCTTGTACACATGGAAGTCACCTATGGATAAACCGGGACATATAGTGCGCAACCAGATTGATTACATTATGGTAAATAAGAGATTTCGTAACAGCTTTACATCTGTGAAAACGTACCCGGGAGCAGACGTGGGTTCAGACCATAATCCAGTGGTGGGGGTCTTAAGAATTAAACTCAAAAAAGTTAAAAAATCAATGCATCAAAAATTGGATATGCGTTTACTACAACAAGAAAATATAAAAGATACTTTATCAAGGGAAATAGATAATGTTTTTAGTGACGTATCTATGCATGGGGAAGATATAAATCAAAATTGGGAAGAGATAAAGGGAAAGATAGTAAGTTTGGAAGAGAAATATTTAAGACCCCCCCGGATGGATATTAAAAAGAACTGGATGACAGCCGAAATACTAGACTTATTTGAAGAACGACGGGTGATGAAACAGTTGGACGAAAAAAGATATATAGAGTTAAATAAGGAAATAAATGCAAAGATACAAAAGGCAAAAGAGAGTTGGTTACATGTGAAATGCGAAGAAATTGAATCTTTGGCGGAAAAGCATGATACCTTTAATATGTTTAAGAAAATAAACGAAATTATACAACCTTTAACAAAACGGACCGCTGTAGCGATGATTAATGATAATGGGGATCTAATACACAAAATTCAAGACAAAATTAATCAATGGGAATTATATATAGAGAGACTTTTCGCGGATAACAGAAGTGACAATATTGATATAGAGGTGCCGGAGGAATATTTAGAGATATTAGAGTCAGAAGTAAGAAATGCGATAAAAACTTCAAAGATAAACAAAGCTGCAGGTCCTGATGCTGTCTACACAGAAGTTATAAAGATTATGTCCAACAAATCGTCCCTAGTCCTCAAAAATCTATTCAACATGGTCTACAAAACTGGTGTTTTCCCCAATGATTGGTTGAGATCTACTTTTATCACTATACCCAAAAAACTAAACGCAAAACGGTGTGAAGACCACAGAACAATTAGTTTAATGAGCCACGTTCTTAAGATCTTTTTAAAAGTTATACACGCTCGTATTTACCGGAAATGTGAAGAACATATATCAGAAACGCAATTTGGTTTTAGAAATGGCTTAGGTACCAGAGATGCACAGTACTGTCTAAACGTTTTAGTTCAGAGATGTCTTGACATGAATAAAAAAGTGTACTTATGCTTTATTGATTACGAAAAGGCGTTTGATAGAGTACGACATGAACAGCTAATTGAGATTCTCGAACATACTGGTATCGACAAGCATGACCTTAGAGTGATTGCTAATCTGTACTGGGCTCAAAAAGCAATGGTTAAGGTGGAAGATCAACTATCCACAGAAACTAAAATCAAGCGTGGCGTTCGACAAGGGTGTATTTTATCACCCTTACTATTTAATCTCTATGCCGAAAGAATCATGGCCGAGTCCCTCTATGAAACCGATGAAGGTATAGTGATAAATGGAGAAGTCGTGAACAATGTTCGATATGCTGATGATACGATTCTTATTGCGGAGAATATTGTAGGACTACAAAAGTTGCTGGATCTTGTAAACGTGGCGAGCAACAAATACGGACTAAAAATAAACACGAAAAAGACCAATTTTATGATAGTATCCAAGACCCCAGTGATTAATGAACATCTATTCTTGGAAGACAACCTAATTGAACGCGTAGAAAAATTTAAATACCTAGGTAGCTACATAAATGAACAATGGAGTAGCGAACAGGAAATTCGAGTCCGTATAGAAAAAGCCCGTAGTGCCTTTATGAAGCTGAAAAAGATTTTGTGCTATAAACGCTTTAGCCTAAAACTCCGCATGAGACTCGTGCGCTGTTGTGTATTCAGTGTTCTACTTTATGGGGTCGAAAGTTGGACCTTGACCTCGGCATTATGTTCAAAACTAGAAGCTTTTGAAATGTGGATATACAGACGTATGCTCCGAATATCCTGGACCATGAAAATAACAAATGTTGAGGTTCTGCGCCGAATGAATAAAAGGTTGGAGATAATGAGGATTGTGAAGGAAAGGAAGCTGCAGTATTTTGGTCACATAATGAGAGGACACAGATATCGGATTCTTCAGCTTGTGATTGAAGGAAAAATCGAGGGAAAACGCCGACCAGGCAGAAGGAAAACATCCTGGCTGAAGAACCTCCGTGAATGGTTTAATCTAAGTACTCGCTCTCTCTTCCGTGCTGCAGCTTCGAAGATTAAGATAGCCATGATGGTCACCAACCTTCGTAGAGAAGAGGCACCGTAAGAAGGAAGAAGAAGAATGTAGTGGTGTCTGTCTTTGTGAGTGTCCCCACCGTGCCTCAGAGAGCACATTAAGCTATCGGTATCTTAAATACCTGATAGCGATCGTATTTATCCGTCAACCTACGGTGGAGTAGCGTGCTGGATTAAGCTCCAATCCTTCTCCTACTAGAGAAAGAGGCCCATATCCAGTAGTGGGATGTTACAAGCTGAATTAGAGTCGGGTAATCTGCATTAAAAATGAAAAAGCCTTTGTCCAGATGTGGAAATGTAGTCTGTATAGTTAAGTCTGAGTAGTTCACAATTTATAATAGTACGTAGCCAGGGCGTGTCTCTGGACAAGAATGGCGCGATAAATGAAACAAAAATGTAAAAATTAAATCACATACGATAAATCGTGCTAGCGATATAATCTATGGTTATATAATTATAATGACTAGATACACGTGATCTAAAAATTTTATAAATTGCACAAACGTACAACGCTCTATCGCGACTAGTTAGTTTTGAACATATACATATTTATCTTTTTTTACAATTTATATTTTTAAATTATTTTTTTTCATTTTTTAATAATTTTATGCAGTTTTATTTGCATTTAGTTACTTTATTTCGTAGTAAATATTATACAAAAAGGTTGGAGCGCGTTGCCGACCCTACCCCAATCCAGGAACTCCGGTCACATTACTCATCACAGGAACAAAAATTATATTTTTTGTAAAGAAACAAATTTGTAAATGCTTCAATTTGAAAGAGCTATTGAAATTCGGAGTACGGAGGTAAAATGGAAAATAGTATTGAATACCGGAAGTAACCCGCTCTATTCAGTTCGGCTCTTGATTGCTTTCTGATTGGTTAGATTGCCACGAACACTTCGAAGGCCAATTTGTTGACCACTAACAACTTACATAATTTAACGATTAACGAACGTCATTTCAAGTACGTCACATGCAATTTACATTTTATAGTTTTTTTACCTGGCATTCGCATTACCTACTTAAATGTTGATTTTGTATCGGAGTTCAGTCAAAAAACAGATACAAACAAACAGACGATTACAAATGTCTATACAGAAATCGTCAGTAGCGGGATCGTAGCGCGCGATAGTCAAAAGCTTTGACTCGTCAACTAATCATAAGTATATCGTTCCATAGCTTAATTGGCTAGAGCGCCGACACGGTCAGTCGGAGACGCGGGTTCGAATCCCGCTGGAGCGGTCAATTTTTGATATGATATTCAAAAATGTTTAGAATTCCTAATGTGTGGGTAACACAAAAATAAAATCGTACATATTAATCATAAGTAGCTTTTTTCCATAAATTTTCCTATACCAATAATATAAAGAGCAGAAGTTTATATGGAAATAACTGTAATTATAGATTCTGATATTGCTTATAATATAATAAATAACCATTATAAGATAAGGGTAACGATTATTTTTATGTATTAAATAATTTGGTAGTAATTTAATACTGCCTGTATGTCACTCTGGTAAAACCATAATATTTACATAATATGCAGTTGGAGGCATGAAATTGAAGGATAAGTCAAATCATTCTCTCTTTGTGCATGTCTCCAACTACATATTATGTACGATGTTGCATAAAACTTCGAAGAACTACCATATTGATATTTTTAAGTGTACAGTACATGATGTTTGATATTGTTTCAATTTATTTCGCTGGTTTTATGGTATTATAGAATTTTTATCTTGTTCCAGCATTTTCAGTTGATTTCCTATTAGTTGTTCTTCACACAGGCGGTTTTTTTTAATTATTATTATTTTATTAAAAAGCCGTAAAACTATATTTAAGAAATCTGCAAAGAACCTACATTAAGAGCATTGTTCAAAATTATTAACTAAGTACGGAGCGAGGTCATCAATTATAGTACTAATTAACTTTTCTGAAATGATCCCACAGATCATTTGTTTTTCTCAGGCTTCACAGACGTTTGCTGACTTGTCATCTTAGTTTACAATAGCATTATTTATATTTAATTCAATTGTAGTGTTGCCCAAATTCAGTCTTGGTCTTGCAGTCTTGGTCTTGTTCTTGCGTTTTTGCAAGACCAAGACCAAGAACAAGACCGCGTATTTTTAGCAAGACCAAGACCAAGACTGACCGTGCAAGACTTGAGCAAGAACAAGACATAGCCTGCAAGACTCTTGCGTCTTGCAGCTAGGACTTAGCGCTATTTCACTGAGTAGTTAGGTGTAACAGTTCGGTGTATAGGTAGGTACGCTTAGGAATTCTATGAGACGCAAAAAACTGTATCAAAGAATATGAAAAACTGGACCTATGCGCATTACGACTAATACCATAAACATAGCGAATAAAAAAATATCTATTAAAATCAAACTGAGTGCATGCATAGTTATGTTTTAACCATCGGCACTTTGATAATGCGGCATCAAAGGTTTTGTACTTACTTCTCAAAGAAATTTGCCGCTTTTCGGAAGTACATGGTTATGATACACGCGCCGGCGGCTTCTTTTGAAATCTAAAACAATCGTTGCCGCCACGCCGAAATCATAACATTTGACACTATTTGATTGCCGCCATAGGGCGTAGGTATACTCATGCAAAATAATTTCGAATTTTAAGAGTACCTACAGGTGTTCCAAAGAATAAATAAGTTTCAGAGTGCTTAGAATGAAAATGAATACATTATACTGATCACGCAAGTAGTATTATGATTAGGATAAAATGGTAAGGATAGGTAGTAGATGTCATATTAATTCATTCTAGTAAGTATATATTATAATATTGATTACTTATATGGTTTTAAACTAATTACTTAGGTACTATTATTGTACATTTAGTCATTATATTTCTTAAGTTTTTACAAGAAAAAATAGCAAAAAGTGTTCAAATATCACCCGTTTAATAAATATTGTAGCCACTTTTAAATATACTTGAAACGTGTAAAAAAATTCTACAAAACTAATAAAATAATATAAAAAGCGTAGGTACTTACCTACTAATAAAATAAAAAGCCTGCGATAAGAGTTTTCTATTACTTACCAGCCCGAATATCTCTGAGAGAGATGATGAGAGTAAGTATTTACTAGCTGTGCCCGCGACTTCGTCCACGAGGAATAGTAACTTTGGAGGTATAGTGACGTTCAGGACTTATTTATTTATTTTAAAACTTCTGTCATCAAACATACAAACGAACTCTTCAGCTTTATAATATTAGTATAGATGTACGCCAAAACATTCACTTATATGTAAAGAATAGTGATTGGCACTAATTCTTTACATATATTTTATTCACGCGTCGCGTCTGTACAAGTAGGTAATATTTAGTGTGTGTTTGTACGCCGCACGCGGCATTGTTTGATTTGCGGCGGCATCCTTTTCATAGAGCCGGCACGTGGCGAGGCGGCGCGGTAGAAAGCAAGGAAACGTACTATAAATAAAGGAATTATTTTAATTCCAGTCATTTCCAATTGAGCTGTGCTTCGAGTCTAACTTAATAATTGTTTTTACTAATTTTCGTTGTTTTCTAAAAACGTATCACGTGTACAATTTAATATGAGTGACGAAGATTCAAATTATTCTAGTCCGAGTAACGAGAGTTTGAGTCACAGATCTAAAAAACCCAAAAGCAAATTTGAGGAGTTTTTCGAAATAATTCATGCATCCCAAACTGCCTTCTGTAAATTGTGCCTACATAAAAAGATTGAAATAAAAATGAAAAACAGAAACACTTCAGGCTTAAGGAAACATCTAATATCTTTCCACAAAAAGGAATCAGAAATATTTCTTCCTGTTAAACCAAAATTAAGTGGAGATATCACAAGCTTTTTAGTAACCGCTGGAAGAAGTGGACAGGTAAGAATATTTTTTTAACAGTTAAAAGAATTTTAACTCTGCGTAGCTATTCATGCGATACTTTCAAAAACGCCATTAACTTACGTAAGTATTTTTGAGTTAGTGGTGTTTTCATCTAGGGGTGCGACATATTAAGTATGTAATTATCGTCTTAAATATTTTTTATAAACACCCATATTTTCATTTAATCGGCCAGTAACAACTAAGTACTTTATTTTGGTAAATTACAGTACAGTGCAACCTTAATATAACAAATATCAATTTAACGATTTTCTCGATTTAACAACAACAAACCTCCTCCTCTTATACGCTCAAACCTAGTATGTTTTAAATAATAACACAAGATTTATTGTTTTGTTCAGTCGGAAAACAGCAGTGACAACATCACGACAGCTACAGTTGATTGGGTGGTGAAAAAATATCTTCCCTTCTCATTTTTCGATGACGAAGCTACACAAGTATATTTTCGATGTATTTGCCCTAATATGGTGTTTCCTAAAAGGTCTACACTTAGAAGGAAAGTCAAAGAGCGATTTGAAGAGCTCCAATTGAATCTCAAGGAACGACTTCAACAATTATCATCTAAAATGTCTTTTACCATTGATGTGTGGACGTCAATTGCTGGTAGGAGTTACTACGGGGTTACTATTCATTATATAGACAACGAATGGAAGTATCAATCTGTAGTTCTTGATTTTATACCATCACGCGGTCGACATACTGGGGAAGATATTGCAACGATTTTCCATGAATGTTTATTGGAATATGGCATAATTGATAAAATACAAGGTATCACGGTCGACAACGCAACTGCAAATACCAAATTTATGTATGAACTGGGCAAACAGCTGCCGCCACACTTTGATTCAGACAATCAACATTTCCGGTGCTTTGCTCACATTTTAAACCTTGGTGTACAAGATTTATTAAAGACCTTAGCATTACACTGTGAGTCTGACACTAACGCGCAAGATCAGCAGTACGAAGACTATGCAGACGAAACTGAGGATGAGGAAGATGAAGAATCTGCACCAAATATTGCTGACTCGCGTACATCTGTAACAAAGTTACGCAGTATTTCCAGTAAAATAAAAAGAAGTGAGATAGTGAAGAAGAAGTTTCAGTCTGCTTGTGAAGCAGCTGGCGTGCCATCAAATCTAAATACCATTCTTGACTGTCCAACGAGATGGAATTCCACACATGATATGATTGGATTTGGTTTAAAAGTGAGAGCGGGCATTGACATATTGTGTAGTTCTGTCACCGAATTAAATGATTTTCAAATCACAGCTAATGAATGGCAGGTACTCGAAAAATTACATAAATTTCTAATAAACTTTAAACTTTTAAGTACAAAACTTGGTGGAGACAAATATGTTACATTACCGCTAGTCATTGTATCATTCAATCTCTTGCTAGATAAAATTGAATCCATGGTAAAACAGTTAGATGAGAAACCTAATCGATCTGAAGTGGATGAAAGGCTCATTCTAGCTTTCCAAGCAGCTCGAGACAAAATGCTTAAACATTACAAGAAGAGCAACTGGATTTATTGTACTTCTTTAATTTTAGACCCAAGGCATAAGGCTCAGACTTTTGACCTGACAATGTGGGGGAAGCAACTTAAAACAGAAAGTCTGCGCAAGTTCAATGAACTTTATGAAGAATATAAAAGTTTACACTCACTGAACAAATCTCTGGAATTACCAGAAAAAGAAAATAAAGTATGTGATGAAGATGAAGACGTAATAGACTTTGATAAACTCTATGAATGTCCCTCGACGTCATCTGGATCTTGTCTTTAAGGCTTAGTGATAGACGAGTTGGAGGAGTACCTGAGAAAACCAAGAACTGCCAGCTCGGAAGACATTTTAGATTGGTGGAGGACGCATGAGACAGAGTATCCGATTTTATCGAAAATGGCCCGTGATTTTCTCTCAATACCTGCAACTTCAGTACCTGCTGAGAGGTTATTTTCTAAAGCATCATTAGTAATTAGAAAACATAGAAATAGGTTAAGTGATGAGTCAGCCAGATGGTTACTTTGTATTAATTCTTGGTCAAAAAAAATTGATATAAAGTATCATAACCTAATGATAAAGCTGTTGATTTGTGTTGTATTTTATTTTTTATTCAAATAAATGATAAATCGTAAAACTCTTTTATTAAATTTCTTATAAGTTGAGGGTTCAATCTCTTTCTAGACAGATAAGTATTGTTCTTTAAAATACAGTCAAGTTATTGTAATTAATTTGTTTTTTTACATGTTTAAGCAAATGTAAGCTTATAAATCATAAATGTTTATTAAGAAACAGTTACTTCCATGGAAAACGACGTATAGGTCAGTTGATTTTTCGAATTTCTTATCAAATCTTCAGATCTTTACTATGGCTATGTTAATTCAAGCTCACAATGTTCCAATTCTAATACGTTTTTCTAAGATTTAAAGTAAACTTTAATAAATAGTAATAGACTAATAGGTAATTGCAAGACTTGCAAGACTCTTGCTGCAAGACCAAGACCAAGACTGGGAGCGCAAGACCAAGACCAAGACCAAGACCAGGTGTATTGGCGCAAGACCAAGACCAAGACTGGCTAAGTCTCGTCTTGTTCTTGCATTTGGGCAACACTATTCAATTGACATAGTTTGCTTATTACGTTTCCCTTACATGCTATTAATTATATTCCAGGTGCACTTAATTTTATCATCAGAATTAATAATTTTAGTTTTGATATATTTCGATTTATCAGCTATGCAAACAGCCTTAAAAGTTTTAGAATATTGATTTACATAATCCAAAAAATTCTTGCTTCCATTGCTTCATACCGTACAGTTTGTACTGCCTATTTTTACTCTTATAAAAATACCTTCAGAGGCCCATTCACTAAATTTTAAGTTTAAATTTATATTTAAAGTTTTTAGTTTAAATATGTTATAGAATTCAGCTAAAATTAATTTAAAATTGAATTTTAAAGTACACCTGAATCCTGTGCCATCTACTTTAAATATTTTTGTGCCGATATCCTTAATCCGTAAATTATAAAAAAATGGTATGGTATTAATCTATTAATATTTATTATACAACGTTATTTAGTACGATAATTATAAAATAATTGTGTTTACTTGTAAACGAAAAAAAAACCGACTTCAATTACATCGACAAGTAATAAAACGTGAGGAGCCGAACAAAATTAACAAACACACTAGTCATACCTACGATTTTCGAGGGTTTCCCTCGATTTCTCTGGGATTCCATCATTAAATCCTGATTTTCTTATCATGTACCACACCTGGGATATCTCCTTTCTAACAAAAAATAAAGGAATTATCAAAATCGGTTCATAAACGACGAAGTTATCCCCGAACATGCATTAAAAAAAAATTTCCTCCTCCTTTTTTGAAGTCGGTTAAAAAACTATACCGATGAAAGTATTAAGGTATTAAGATAATTCACATTCGTAACCAAAACACTAAATATGCAATTATTACCGTTTTAATATTGATTATTTTTTTTAAATTATTTCCTTAATGGTTCAAAAATAAATGTTATTGATTGAAATCGAACATACATATGTAAAAATTATTATAAATTGGATTTCCCAAAACAAATTGATTGCTTTTAATAGTTAATGACTTGGAAACAATACATTATTTTATAAATATTAAAATACAAAATATTTGCACCGATACATTTCCTCATGAACCGAACTTGAACTTGTGACCGCTGATAAAATAGCGTAGTGTGTGTTTAAATTTATAATCGACTTCAAAAAAAGAAGGACGTTCTCAATGTCATTGTGTTTTTTATATGTTGGCCCGCATAACTTTTTATTGGGTGTACCGATTTTGATAAATTTTTTCGAAAGCTGGTTGTCGCTTGTCGTGTGGTCCGCACGTTTAGTTTTTCCCTAATTATGTGTATTTTACTAAGTATCGTAAAACTCCGATAAAATAATAACTATATTTGAAAACAAACACAATTTATGTACTGATTATATTTGACGACGCTTTAGCGCAGCGGTCACAGCACTGGCTGTTTTGCTGGCGGTCGTGAGTTCGATTCTCGCTCACTACAGACATTTGTATTATGACAGACATATGCATTGGCCATATAGATAGATTTTTGTCGTGGTCTGGGTGTTTGTGCTTGACCCCCGACACAGGAGGAAATCCTACTGGGGGCCGTTGAATGTGAAGCGTTTATTTATTTATTTATTATTTATTTATTTATTAAGTATTTATTTAATAATAATAATAATAATAAAATATACTTTATTGCACACCACTAGGATTTTTTTTTTACAAAAAACAGTTATTTACACATAGTAATGTACAAAGGCGGTCTTATCACTTAGTAGCGATCTCTTCCAGACAACCTTTAGATATAGGATAATATGCATTGAAAAGGTAGCAGCGCAATTATCTATATAATTTTTAAATTCAACATTATTTATTATATTCTGTACATTTTTTATATTTGTGATTCAGTTTTAATATAAACAGTATAGAACTTGTGTAGCTAGTATATAGAATTAATTACAATGTATTCAAATATGTCATTTCAATTGACCTGAAACGGGTTCCATTAGTTCGATTGATTTCAACCAATTCACAAGCAAGTACAGTTTCAAAAGGGGCTTTTCAAAGCAACTTTTATCGCATGGATCTAAGATATTAGATCCATGCGATAAAAGTTGCTTGAAAGTTTTCAATTAGTGAGTGTTCGCTGGCGACAGTTGGCGCCGTTCTCTAACAAATGAATGCTCTTCTTGCTTACACCCCGGGAAATAGGACGGTCACCGAGTGTCCCCATTCAACGACAAATAAAAATCATTTTTTCTAAAGATCACTGTTTGAATGAACTAGCGTTTCTCTACATTTAAGTTATTGTTCATAATTTTCTCACCAGAATAACTATAAAAAAGAAGAATAACGTAATAAACTGCGAGTATAATAAAGTTAAACATATACAAACGATTTTCTAGTTTGTTAAATTTCGTTTTTTATACCTTTATTTAGTTTATGATATTATGCGCAGTATTATGTTCTTTGTGTATTCCTTTCTTTATTATATTTTTACTTAATTTTCTTCTTAGTCTCGCAAAACCGCATGATCTTAAATTGTTTCATCTGTTAAATAGCTTTCAGAATATAAATCTCTTTCTGTCTATGACACGTCATTATTTTTACGCAAATATTTTTATAGCATTTTAGTATTGAAATGAATTCGGTTTATTTGAAACAACACGAGTAATGAGCGTGGAAAGAATTGTAATATATTCATACCAGATTTATTACGAAAATGTCATAAAGTAACGAATTATATTTTTTATATGTTTTTGTAGAAAATATTTTTATTTACGACACAATATGCTCAGCGTATATGTTACTGAGATAACATTAGCATTCTAAGGAATAACTTAGTAACCCTCGAATCAGTCAATTTAGCAGAGGGTATATGGTCATTGATATCAGTACCTAATGTTCTGAATCCTGTCAACAGTTCACTGGCATGCTCTGTTGTACAAGCCAGTGAACAAAATGAACGTTGGAGTCTTCTAGTACCACAACCACACAACCATAATCACGGGATTGGACCTTTAAATAAAAAAAAAAAAAACGAGTGTGCTTTAGACCACATTACTGAAGTAAAACTTCTGCACAATATGCCTGCACTGTGTATTAGATATACGAAATACGGCTATTAGAGAAAGAAGGAAAACGTGTGCTCGCATCTCTCTCTCTTGCTCCGTTCGTCTCACCCGATCACACTTTTTGAAACGCTCTCGTCACGCATTCACCAGCTTATTCCCCAAGTTAAGCGTGCATAAAGAACTTTTACATCGAAAAACGAGTGTGCTTTGACCACACGACTAAAGTCAAACTTACGAAACGTAACTCTCTCTCTTTCTATCTTCACTTACTTATATCTTCTTCTCAATATGCGTTCGCCTCGCTCGATCACAATTTTCGTAACGATCTAGTCACGCATTCAGTAATCAGCTTTTCGAAAGTAGTCGTGTTTTTGCCCCTCTGTTCTCTGTATAAGATGATTATGTCACATTCCCCTGTACGAGTATTAAATGGTTTTGAAACTGTACTAGTATGTTTATTCTAAAACGTTTTAAATAACATTCTCCTACACAGACCGTTCTTGTCAAGGCATGTCGCTAGTAATAAGTAGTCGTTATTTAATTTGATGAATTAATCGCGCGTTGATCCAAAATGGGCGGTTTTGGAACTGTCAAGTACAGACACCGCCTACTGACCTGCGTCGAAACGAATATATCAAATACTCGTAAAGTAGGGGTTTACGTGTATATGCTTATATAATATTTTAATTTATAATTACATGTATCTATATTATAAATAGGTAAAGTTTCTAACTTTCTTTATTTGTAGGCGGTAATCTTCGCAAATACTGATCCGATCACGAAAATTCTTTCACTAACAGATAGCTACACTATTCGGGAGTGACATAGGCTATATTTTATTGTGATTAACAAAACATTCAGTGAAAAATCTAATATATAAAATTCTCGTGTCACAATGTTAGTTACAACTAGAAACACAACAACGAAACAGTTACTTCTCTGAAACGGCTGGACTGATTTTTATGAAATTTTGTGTGCATATCGCGTAGGTCTGAGAATCGGCCAACATTTATTTTTCATACAGCTGTTACGTGGGGGAATTAAAGGGTGTCAATAGCATATGTGGCAAAATGACGTTTTCGGGGTCAGCTAGTATATATATATATATATATATATATATATATATATATATATATATATATATATATATATATATATACATATACATATGTATGAATGTATATGGGCCTTTCTCTACTAACTGGAAACTTGTCTATTGACAGTTCTCCGAACCCATTTTTCTAGAAAATTAAAAATATAGTAGGCCAAGTCGATAGATAGTTATAATATAAATACATATAAACAAAAAACAATTGTAATTTACTCTTATTTTTCGAATTATAGGCAATTTCGTAACAAAAATGCGGCAGAGGACTGTTTTTTCCACCCAGAGAACAGTTTACGTCAATGTTTATATGAAGAAAAACACAATAATATTAATTATTAAATGTAATCAAATAAATTCTCTTCTTTATTGAATACTGTGTCACATACAGAATTTAAATACTTATATTTATCAGGAACAAATTGCGAGCTTAGCTCTCTAAGGTAACTAAGGTACTAAGAATCAGTCTTGTTTACTTATCAATGCAGACTTATTTCTCAAAAACAGGTACAGGTAGGTATATTAAATTAAAAAATATTCGTTTTCCTTTTAGGGCAATATCTGGGTTTGGCAACTTCTTTAATACTTGGTCAAAGGACACATCAGAAACATCATTTTCATCGACTCTGAATGTGTGTCCTTTGTCATCACAATTTTTAAGAAGGTTAGTGTTAGTTCGCCCTCTTCTGTGTTTATCTTATTGATTACTGCAACATAACAATATTCAGTGTTTGTTTTTATTTATTAATTTATTCTTAATTTACACCGAAATACAGACACATATAAAGAAAGATACAATACAAGATGTACAAAGGCGATCTTATCGCTAAATAGCGATTTCTTCTAGATACCCTTTAGTGTTTCTTACTAGAAATTTAACCAAGATGTAATCACGACCGTATTTGGAACAACAATTTTCTGAAAAATCCATATGTATGATAGCGTCTTTGTCGGTAAGGTTTTGTTTATATTTCTTGATAGAATTTTATTGACGGCTAATGTTTTTCTCGTGTTGATAATAGGCTTCCAAATCCTCATGCAGCTCTTCTATTAGTTCTCGAGGGCGAACCGTAAACGTTTTCTTTCGGTATTTGGTAACTGTTCGAGCATTCTAGGTCTTGGGGTCGTTATAAGTTTGTTTCTCGGATATCCATTTTTTAAATTCAATAGGCTTGCTGCCATCAAACTCCCTGTAGTCAGGATTATTGTCAATACAGCGTTGGCAGGTTCGTGACAAACATAGCTCGTCATAGCGATTACATGTCTTTTAAAGCAGAGCAGTGTGACTATTGTAAGTCAAAATTCTTCGCCTGTGCAATGCTGACAGTTTCAAATCGATGTTCGCGTGCTTTATGCACAGGCACGTGTCAGGATCGTTTACATTTAGTCTTATGACCTAGAAAGGACGTAGACGACAAAACGTTGTGTAGCTTATTATAAAATGTTCAGCTTGAAACCTCTTGTATAAATTTGGGATACTATCCGATAGATATCTTTTCTGTTTTTAATCCCTTTTCTGGTTAGGCATTCTCGTTTTCCTGCGCCAAGTCTGCTGTTGTCATCATTTTCATAGAAGGTTCGTACAGTGTTTATGCAATCAGATGAAATTTTGTCTTTACGAGTCCGAAGCTTGAGTACTAAAACTGATTGACGCGCTGATTTCTGAATTGTTTTATAAGATATACAACTATCTTTGCTTCGCCATAACTTGTACACAAGACCTCGGAAGAAGAAGAACCCTCGGATTCAGGCGTATTTTATCGTACAAAATTGTTTGTAATTTCTTTCAAAGCTTTCTTTTGCACGATAGATAGCACAGTGCTTTCTCCGTTCTTTAGTCACAGCTTTGTGTTCACGTCGACTCATATCCTTAATTGGTTTTCTTGTACCTTTTCCCTTCTTTCTTTGGTACTTTCGTCGTTCTTTTTCTTTCAATTGCTCTCTTTTTACAGGGTAATTTTTTAGCCGTTGATATCTTAATCTTTCTGCAATTTTGTTGTGCCCTTTTATTTCTTCTAGTTTTAGGTTTCTTCTTTGGGGGCATTGCGGCAATACTAAAACAATCAAACATACTTTCAATATTAAAAAAAAGTAAGGGTTTAAAAACAGGTAGTTACTAGGTACGTATTATTATTCCAAAATCCATAATAATAGAAAACAAAATACCTGAATTACCGTGACAGGCTACTGTAAGAAAGAAAGAGGCTATCGGCAAGCAGTAGGTTAGTTTAGACTATAAAGAATATTCATAAAATACACGGACATCAAATAAAACAGTCCTCTGTCACATTGAACATTCCTCTGTGTTATAAATTTCCAGAGGACTGTTGCACAGAGGACTGTTATTTTTACGTAAAAAATGTCATACCACGTATCAGTTTAAATATTACTTCATAATACAGAGACAGCTATAAATTATCACACTCAGCAATTTTTTAGTTAAATAAATATAATTATAGCACATAAAACACCGTAAAATAGACTTACCAGAGGAATGTTTACTCAACATTGCAGAGACGTGGCTCTCACATAGACGCGGAGTTGTCACTGCGCAAAATGGCGGCGACTTCTTTAGCATGTCGACCGAGCAAACTTCACACTGTTATCGTTCTGTTTCACGCGAAATGTAACCACAATAGTGTTTAATATTTTTGTGGCGCGATATTCAAATTGTGACAGAGGACTGTTCAAAAATGTTTGGGACAAAATTCGAACACTAGTTTTTAGTACTAAAAATTCTCTAAAATTATAATTGTTTTTTGTTCACATGCATTTAATATTCTTTATGTTTATAGAGTTATAAGATTTTACATTTTTAAATACAACTAATAAAAACCGAACCGAATCATACTCGATCCGGAATTAGGACATAACAGAGGACTGTTTTTAGTGGCTTTTAGAGCGAATTTATGAAATGATTATGATTATAAACTAAAGATTAAGCTTGGCTCCATAAATAACAGGTTGTATATTATGTGTTTTCATAAATAAAGCTATGCATTAATATAGTCAAAGTAAAAAGAAGTGCTTGGACAATGATTTTCCTGTTAGTAGAGAAAGGCCCATATATGTATAATTTTCTATATTCTACTGTAATTTATCTAAAGACCATTTGTATACTTTCTATGTCCTGTCCTATACCCAAAGGTTGTCTCTTTTAGCGATAAGACAGCCTTTGTGCATCTTATTCTAACTGTATTTTTACTATTGTTTGTATTTTTAATGGTGTTCAATAAATAATATTATTATTGTTATTATTATTTATCCATTCGGTATGACGGTATTCGGATGCCATGACGGCAAAAAATTCCAAAATAATTATTTTACAAAAAGTAATTGTAAAGAAACGATATATATTACTCAAAATATTAATATTTATTACGGGTTAATTAAATAAATGAAAAAACTTTTCAGTATCAGTAGTATATAGTATTAGGAAGTTACAATACCTAATAGTCAATTGGGCTACAGCAATAAAGAATATAGCCACCCCATCTCTTCCCGTGGGTGTCGTAAGAGGCGACTAAGGGATAACGCAGTTCCACTACCACCTTGGAACCTATAAAGCCGATAGATGGCGGGATAACCATCCAACTGCTGGCTTTGAAATACACAGGCCGAAGACGGGCAATAATTTATATGAAAACACGCTGGTGAAGCCACGAGAAACGTCTAGTTAAACGTACAGTCGTATGTGAATGAGGGTTTAATGTGATAAATTAAGTAACTCATATTTCAGGCCTACTAATGATTCTTTTGAAAGAATAAAGAATTGTTTGGTCATTATTTATATCGTATAAAATATGAGGGTATTTATTTACAAAATTGTGAAACCATACTTATGCACATTACATAGATACATATACATATATGAATAAAGCTCTGATCCTTCTCCTACATGGGGAAAGAGGCCTATGCCCAGCACACAAAATTTCATAAAAATCGGTCGAGTCGTTTCAGAGGAGTATGATAACTAACATTGTGACACGAGAATTTTATATACGAGTACGTATAAGATATGAGTACGAAAAGCTTCATTTTTGTTTTCGTTTTAGAAGTAGTAGTACAAGTAGTAGTGTAAGTATTTAAAAATATAACTTTTTCAAGAATAACCTTCTTACTTTTCTAAGTATAAAGAATATAATTAGCTAAAGAATTATAATTATAAATATCAAAAATAAGCCCTAAAGGATCTTCATTCTTTAAATCACAAAAGGTGGAAAGACGAATTAGTTTCAGCTTATTTCGCATATTAAATGAAAAGTAAACATTATTTGTTTATTACTAATAACGAGTTAACATAAAACTTTAACAAAGAACGCAAAGCCTAATGTACATACCTAAGTGGGGTCCAAAAGCTTTATCGAGCCCTCCGAGCGAACTAATCGAATTAGTCTAGCATCGCTTAATAGACAAATCGGCTCACATTCTACGAGATAGGAGTACATGCGTTGACCGTATACGAGTATATTAGTCATCTTAAACGGGTACATACTTAACGAGTTGCTTGATAAGCATCTCGTTTAAAATGTCGTTCGAAGAGCGTCAATATGTATGTTGTGCGTCGGATATACAAAAACTACGGCATTATTCATGTTTTTCGAACAGTGAGCTGTCTCTCAATACAAAAAGTCACGATTAAATATATATTTATATATATTTTATACATCAAAATTTATTTGGAGCATGGTTTTAGAAGTGTATTTTATTCACACATAATGTGCGTTCAATCTAAAATCTGCTGATAAGTCTTTGATTTATTTCTAAGCTGAAGCAAGCTTTCAAATGAGTATAAAACTTCAAGTCATTTTACCTTAAGTGTGTTAAGACTGTATATATGTAGATATAATGATTGAACCGATTTTGATAATTATTTTTTTGTTGGAAAGGAGATATTCCAAGGGTAGTAATATGATAAGGAAACCAGGATCGGATGATGGAATCCCAGAGAAATCGAGGGAAACTTTCGAAAATCGTAGTGACGACTAGTGCGTTCGGTAATTTTTTCTTCACTACGTTGTATTACTTGTCGATGTAATTGAAGTCGGTTTTTTTCGTTTGCGAGATTATTTAACTTCTTTAATTGTAGATATTCAAAAACACCAAAAACTAAATTAAATCTAAATATAGGAGTTACGTAACATGCAACAGCACCACGCTAATAAAGTAGATCGATCTATAGTGATGTATGTTATATATAGACATATTGGACCTCTTGAATTTTAAAACGAATATTATCAAAGCGTCCGTTTCAATTTCATTCGCCCAATGTTGAGCGAGGGTTGAGCACTGTTGAGGTACTTGAGAGATTTGTCTTCATTAAGTAATGGTTTGCTACAGACGTTGAATGAATACTTCAAACTTTTAACGTAATGTTAAATTCGTATCTTATCAAGCCGTTAAAATTAAATAAACCTCGTATGGCTGGTTCGTTTCAAATTCGTTTACAATATTTTGTGTATTTGACTTTCATATAATTACTTAAAGTGCACTTAAGATTTTAGATTTAAATCTTAGAGAAAAAGATACTTTACTAATAATCTGACGATACTTTAGAACAAGCGCAATTTTAAATAGTTTCCAAATTTAAAAATAATAGCCAATTTATTTTATTTATTTATTCATTTTCATCCCCAATGGCCATGTTCCTTGAGCCTTTTTAATATTGATCTTTCAGACATACAACAACTATTTCTTATTTTATCAAAACTGAAACTGTAAAACCTCGTAAGTAAAGACTAAACTTACGTATGCACATGTATGATGTTTTATACAAATGAATATGTGTCAAAGTCTCTGTTTGTTACTACGAGCTGCGGAAAGTTAGGCTGTAACTTTCATTTTAGCTCCGTGTATTACTTTGGGTACTTAACACAAATAATTCAAACAAATCCTAGGATCGCTGTAATGTTAAAGTTGAGTTACAAGTTCCTTCTCTATTTATTCTGTATATTAATGGGCTTTTAGGACTAAATATTTATACCATTTGTTAAACAGAAAGCTCTTTCCAAGAGGATATGGAAACTTGTACGCAGAGATCACCGCTGCTCTAATACGAGAAATATTACAACTCTTATAGAGCGGAATTGGGAATCAAAAGTTTTCCAAAGAACACTGGGGAGAAGCCTTCTTGCGAAGCTCAAAACAATGGACGGAGAACCGTTTGCGCTCTCGCCTTCAGATTCGAGAATAGGTCGAGAAATTCCATGGACAGCTGTATTCGTCAAGCGCACACAAGCCTGAGGCTCGGGACACCGAAAATCCACGTGCTCCACTGTTGCGTCATTTTTGGAAGACATGCCGGATATCGAAGTCTACGAGATTAGTGCGGCGCTCAAGCAGCAACATTTATTTACCTATATATAATATCTAGTATTAACAATGAAAGTAACTCTGTCTATTTGTTACCTATAATTTGTTATTTCCAAGTGTTCCAGTGTGTATTTATTATTTGTAACAGCGGAAGCGCTTACAAATCTTTTCTAATATTATAAAGAAAAAAGTTTTTTTTTTTTTTGAATGTATTTAATAACTCAAAAACTACTAGATCGATTTTAAACATTTTTTCATCAGGAGAAGATTGCATTCTCAATGAATGAACATAGGTTATATTTTAACGGAAAGAAACAGAACCGCCGAAATTGTGTTATCTACGCGGGCGAAGCTGCGAGGTGCGAGCTGAAAATAGTAATAATAAGTAAAATTTCCTGCTAACCAAACTGCAGATTTTCTTTCTTGACAATATTGTTTTACCAAATGTGTGATTTTTTGCCCCTCCTTTAAGCTTCAGGGATTTACTTACGTGTGCGTAACTTTTCACTTTAATTTTACTTTCTTCATGCTAGGTATCATTCGAATTGTATGGCAGTTGATCAAGGTACAGATTACAGCTCCATTATCGCGATACTTTGCAGCCTCTGTTGGTATTTCAAATAAGATAACAAATGGTACGAGTGACGGTATTGATCGTTATAAATTCGTTGCTCATACTAGTAGCTTGTGAATAATAGGGGCGTATCCAAAAGTTTACAATTTATTTATATTATAACCGAGACTGTATATTTAGTTTTAATTTATTTGAATAGTTTTCAACGATATGCTTGCCACATGGGATTAAAAATACTAAATTCGCCTGCCTTTGATAATATGGCCACAGTATCTACTATCAAAATATTATATAAATGGTTTATTTTTGTTTTAACACAAATTTAGACCTTTTAACCTTTGTATAAAATAGTTAAAATTGTACACAGCGTCAGTTCGTACCATAAATAGACGACCGCGCTGTACCCTTCTCTCACCTAAATTGAGACGACAGTTTATATATTATAACAAATCAATTTAAGTTTCTTTAAATTTTTACCTTATTATTTACATTTATGATTGCTTGCTTGTTCAAATGATATTGAATAAAGCTATACATAAGATTATATTAACCTATTAGCGGTCAAATACATGAAGTTGAAATTTTCCTTATTATTGTATTTTTAATCTTTCGTGCAAGTTTCTTAGTTTTCTACTCCATAAGAATATTCTACAAGGTATTAGAAGACATTGAAAACAAAATTCGGCTAGAATTGATCCAGTCACGCGTAGGTTTAAGTTTTTTTTTTTTTATGTCACTAGGTCGGCAAACAAGCGTACGGCTCACCTGATGGTAAGCGATTACCGTAGCTTATAGACACCTGCAACACCAAAAGCATCGCAAGCGCGTTGGCGACCCAATCCCCAATCCCCCCAGTAGCTCTGGTCACCTTACTCACCAACAGGAACACAATATTGCTTGAAAACAGTATTATTTTGCTGTGATCTTCTGTAAGGTCGAGGTACTACCCCAGTCAGGCTGCTCCATATTTTGAGCAGGAAATTCCTGCTGTGCCCTACCTCAGTTAAGATGTAATTGTTACTTATTGTGTTTGGAAAATAATTTTCGAAGTTATACTTTCGGCGCGTTATACTTTTGGCGCGTTAGGGAAAAATGATGAGAGTAAATTTTTACACACCGTCACAGAAAACCGACACCCTGTATACTCGTACCCGAAGTAGAGCTTCTAACGTGCGTACATAAGTACACACACACACACACACACACACACACACACACACACACATACACACACATTTTTACTCTGTAACTTAGTTCGAATTTACGAACTTCGATATAATTGACTAGCTCATTGGCGCAGTTTGTAGTGGCCCTGTTTTCTGGTCCGCGGGTTGTGGGTTCGGTTATTATTTCCATGTATTATATATATTTATAAATAAAAAAATATTGAGATATATCACTCGGCTGCTACCTATAACACAAGTGTTCAGTAGCTTACCTTAGAAACAGACGGTCGTGTGTGATTGCTGTAGTATATTTTATTTGTTTATTTAAAGGCACACAGTACCACATCCATATCTTGTTATTTTTGGACATTTTATAAAAATAAATGTTTTTGTAAAATACACTTAAAGTAACCATAGAAAAATTTCAAATAAAAAGTAAATATACTTGATTATATGACACTTCTATTGAGTTTTATTTTTAAAGAACGAAGTTCCCAACTATGACGAATATTCATTATTGTTTTATTTGTGTATGCATATTTTTAAATATTTTTTATCTTTTAGACTCTTGTTTTGGTCAAAGGGTTACAATGTTAGGTAAAATGTATTCAATGTTGCCTTTTTTATTCATTTCGTGTTCAGCTTACGAGTTAAAAGTGATTTTAATTTATTTGTTTACTATAGCGTATTTTCGGAATTTGTTTTTCCCAATTTGTGAGAAACGTGGTTTGGGATACAATCGCGATGCATTGCAATAGTATAAAAGTAACGCTTAAAAGAGAGTAAACGTAAACAGATTTTTTACTCACACATTAGCCCTTTGCTATACTCTCGAACAGTTTATTTTTTAATTCCAGCTGTTTATGTTATTACGTATTTTGTAAAAGTCCAGCGATACTAAAATATTGTATTGATTGCTGTAAAATTGCAATTTAAAACCAATACTTAAGCGAGCGATAAGTATTTCAATCGCACCACAAATTTAAATGCAAAAGTGTAAAAGAAGTGACTAACTAGAAATTATCGTTTTTATACATAATAGGTACCATAGATGTTGATAAATTAACATAGGTCAATCGATTGCGATAAATGCACCATTATCGCTTCACATTTTAATATCTTACGGTTTGGAAAGTAAATAGTGATTGTATTTTACATGTCTTATACAACCAGGTCACCGTCACTGGCAGTTGAGAAACGTATTGGATTAGGCCCCGATCCTTTTTCTACATGGAGAAAAGACCTATACTCAGCAGTGGGATGTTGCAAGTTGAATCGTAATTCAATTCGTTAACCAAATACGTGTATTCCTTTACATATTTGGTTCATTATTAAATAATAAAAATAGGTACAAATTAATTACACTAAAGACTAAATCTAAACTATAAAATATATTCAAAAATCGAAATCGATTTATATTTATGTAAATGTAAACTTTCTGACGTAATACAGATAATATACTAGAGTACACGTCTCCATCGAAACATCAGATGCGCTCGTGTTTCCTTTACAGCTTTAGACGATATTAAAATAAAATGTATGCACCATTTACTAATCTTCTGAACTGAATATCAAAGCGACGAGACATCTTTTATTTTCAACTTGAAATAAAAAAGGAAAGTGGGAAAATTGGTAGAATTTTATGCAGCTGTTTTAATTTTGTTTGTCAAATTTGTTCTCGTCTGTAATTTAGATCCTTGTGAGGTCGGCTAAAGTCACAAAAATTACTGCTTGAGCCAACCAATCGCAATTTTATGACCTATAGTTTGATAACCTTCCTAAATAAACAGGATTTTATATCTAGTTGGCTCGGCACTATTTAACGATAGGTTAAGCACGTTTAAAACAGAATACAAGTAACTTTTTGATATGATACAACGCGATATTGTTGACTTTAAGTATTTATATTCTCATGCTTTAATCGGGATAATCCAGAGAGTTTTACATAACAAAACCCTTTTCAATAAGGGTCTGTGCTTATTAGGCATATGTTATATGTTATTAATGTATTATAAAAAGGAAATTTATTATTAGACAACAATTGCTCGCAGATCCCTCTCTTGTAGCAGTTCTCATACATATTATATAATCAAAGATAATTACAATATATTTTATTTATACTCTTACTTACTTTAATCTTGGCTTGATAAATTTTAAACTTTTTATTGAAAGATATAAGGTATCGAGTTACAGAAGATCACATATAATGTTAGCACATATAATATGTAAAATAATATTAATGATTTCATGCAGTTTTGTGTTCCTGTTACCACACTGTGTCGGCAACGCGCTTGCGATGTTTCTGGTGTTGCAGGGTCTATAAGCTACGGTAATCGCTTACCATCAGGTGAGCCGTACTCGTTGTCGACCTAGTTGCATGAAAATAAATCGATGAAGCAAATTTTATTTCCAGTTTATATTTTTTAGGTTGATTAGGATGTGATCCAACAAAAATATTTTTAATATTTATTTTTACATAAGTAGATAAATAGGCATACTGCAGTTTCAGTAGCTTCTAAATGAGTACTATAACTACTACTGCAGGGTGGATGTTTATTCCTATTAGAAAATAATTGGATTGAAATTATTCACCCGTTTGCTCTGCTGCGGATTTGTATATGTACAAGTCTTTCCATTTTCTTAATAACGTGCAGTTTCTCTCACGATTTGCTTTACACACATAAATGTGTCTTATAACTGTAGTTAACCTTGTGTATTATTTAATTTGTAAAATGTGTATTAACACTTAAATAAAAAAGAAAAATTGTTTTTATATGCAACTGAAATTGTTGGATTAAATTGAATAACGGTAAATAAAAGTGTGAAACCGGATGCAAACTTAGTTCAATTAAATAGCCTATCCCATGAATAGAGGCACGGTTTTTCCATACACGGAGAGCCAATTAACAGGGAACTCTTTGATTGCGAGACCGCGCTCGCTCGCTCCGGTAGTTCGTTTTTATTTACAGGTTTAAGAGCATTGAAAGTATTGAAAACTTGCATATTTTTAACGGAGTTTATTGCGAAAGAAGTCGAGACCACAGCTTTCGATAGTAATTAATTCACTTTTACTAACAAGTGATTTTTTTCTTCTTTTTGTAATGGAATTAAAAATGTATTCCTTTTTTAAATATGGTTATGAATGACTTTTTTGACTATATTTGTACTCTAAAATAAAAATAAGGAAGTAACTTTATTTACATATATACATAAAAGGCGTCACGATGTCTACGATACCAGGAACGTTGCAAGTCCATTGATGTTTATACCCCGTTCATTTCCGGGACCTCTATATCCAATTAATATTAAGAATTATACCTGTTCTATATATTGTAGAGAAAATATGTGCTGTAAATCGACGGGAAGACTCAAGATTATATGTACATATATATAAAACGTAACACCGACAAACACGCCCCGCTGCGCCTCGGAGTAATAGCCCCATATCTTTTATACCACGTCATTGATAGCTTTCTGTTGAAAATTGTTGAATAGCGATGGGCGCAGCCAGTACGGCCTTGACGATCTAAACCTCAAGCTATTGTTAGTTCGCTAAAGATAGGCTCCCAATTTTTCTCTTTTAACTAGGACAAGGTAAAGATCTTGTCGTTATTCGAAGTAAACAATTATTATTTGTGTAATTGAATGGGTTATTTTCAATTCCTTTTTATTATAACTGCTTAATATGTCTATATTTTCCATGAATTAAACTTTTTTCGGTGTTTAAGTGTTGTGATTGCGAGTTCTAATTATTTATTACATATAAAAATAAAAATATATTGTACAAAAACTGAACTTAATGTAATAGATTGTCTGAGTGAGCACTTTTTTTAGTATTAAAACCTTCCGCGATCCTTAAGGAACATACAAAAAAATTAGCCGAATTGGTCGAGCCATTCTCGAGTTATGCGTTTAGCAACATTCATTTTTAGTTCTATAAGAATATATGTTCGTAAATCTGTAGTCACCTTGAAAATGCATCACGAGTGGAGCTCAATTTATAACGTCCATATTACTCGTGTTGATCGGATTCAGAATATATTTCTTCGATTTCTGGAGTATCGGAGATATAATTTGCTTCCCCTTCAAGTAGGGCGAATCGCCAACCTAGCTTTATCAATAAAACTTTAAATTCTGAATTATTCTGTTTCTTGCGGGTTCGATCCCTGCATATGACAAACATTTGTATAGGCCATACAGGTGTTCGCCGCGGTCTGGGTGTTTGTGCAGTCCTTTTGGGTCACCCCACCGTGACTCGGAGAGCACGTTAAGCCGTCGGTCCTAGTTGCTATCATGTGCAACTGATAGCGATCGTTACTCATAGTAAGGAATATATCCGCCAACCCGCATTGGAGCAGCGTGGTGGATTAAGCACTGATCTTTCTCCTACATGGGGTAAGAGGCCTATGCCCAATAGTGGGATATAACAGGCTGAAGCGATGACAATCGAAGATTTACATTTTATATATTTAGTTACAAAGCAGAATAAGAATAAAGAATACAGAACACTATAGAACCAAACTGAAATCAGAAGCTCTCAAACAATTGAAGAATAATCTTCCTAATTAGCGGTAAGTAAATAGTAAAGGTACTTTGCCTATATTAAACTTAATATTATAAGTTTAAATTAATTGATTTAACAGAAATGTACCTAAAATATTTTCAGAAATAGAGTGACGGTTCCTATTTCTTTTCTAATTGTTATATGTATGTATATTTATCTAAACAATATGCCGTTATATCAGAAGGATGTTGATGATTGACTTGTAAGATAGGTATTAAGTTTGACCTTAGGAACGGATGTTCGTTGTTCAATGACATTTATTTGTTTTTCATTTATTTATTGATTGTGGACTGAAAATGGTCTTTAGAAAAGTGGCAAGCAACTAAACTTAAATTTAAAATCATTACAACAGATAACAGTCAAAATTACGTGTCTGTGACATTTCCCATTCCACGCTGGCACGGAAGCCGTTCCGCACGATTCAACTTTAATAAATCATCCGGTAATTTACGTATCGGCGTGCAACGTCAGTCGCATCACTTGTTACTGCAGATTTAAGCATGTGGTTATTAATTTTATGCATTATCAACGTTCCAAATTTTCCAGATATCATTATGCAACATTAATTATATTTTGTTTTATTGTTCACTAGCTGTAGCTCGCGGTTTCACCTTCGTAATTTCCGAATCCCCGTTTAATTTTGGAATAAAAAGTAACCTATCTGTTATCCTGGATCTTCAGTTATCTACGTAAAAAGTTTCATCACATTTAGTTCAGTAGTTTATGTGCGAAAGAATAACAAAATTAATCCATCCATCCATTTATCCTTACAAATTTTCGCTTTACAATCTCAAAAGGATTTTTTGCTTTGCCGCTTGTCTAAAGTTTAGAATCCTGATTCACGGGGTGACTCAATTTTTTCCAAAGTACATTCAAAATAAAGTAATAATAAAGATCAATCTGTATATTGTTTTAATTTTATGAGGTAAAAAAATAACAAAAAAAAATTTATTGGGGTAATTTGCCTATTGTTATGGTCAATTTGTGTAATTCCCTTTGTGAAAAATTACTGAGTATAAAAAGAGGAAAACATAATTTTGTTTAATGTACTTTTTTTTAGGTATTCCTTAATCGTTTTATAAATTTTAACAAAAAAGTTCACTAACAATAATATATCATAATGTCCATTGTGATTTTGTGGAAATCTTTAAGCTTCTTAGTATTGATTCGGGAGTTTATTTGATCGACAAAAATTGCGGCTTCTACCACGAAGAATATAATTGTTTTATTTGTTACTCGTGTATTCATAAAATTGTCAAAGAGGAAAATACATTGTAGAGGTTTATTCATTTAGATATACCTTTTTCCTTGTACTTAAAACTGCGAATCGTGAGTCAAATAACAGTGCTCTAAATCTAGTTCTGCCCGACTGTACCTCGACCGTACAGAATCATCATCATAATCACTTCAGCCTATCGTAGTCCACTGCTGGACATAGGCCTCCACAAATTCGCGCCAAAAATGGTGTGAACTCATGTGTTTTGCCCATAGTCACCACGCTGGGCAGGCGGGTGGGTGACCGCAGGGCTGGCTTTGTCGCACCGAGGACGCTGTTGCCCGTCTTCGGCCTGTGTATTTCAAAGCCAGCAATACGATGGTTATCCCGCCATCGGCTTTTTAAGTTCCAAGGTGATTGTGGTTGCTGCGTGGTTAAAGCATTAAAGAATATAGACACCCCCTCTTTTTCTGTGGGTGTCGTAAGAAGCGACTAAGGGATAACACAGTTCCACGACATTACAGAGGACCACAGCTAAATAATACTGCTTGTTGTATTCCTGTGGTGAGTAAGGTGACCAGAGCTCATGGGAGGATTGTCAGTAGGTTCGGCAACGCGCTTGCGATGCTTCGATTTGCAGGCGTCTATAGGCTACTGTAGTAAGGATCTAATAGCTACAGTCAATTTATTTTCTTTAAGAACAAATAAAATTATTTTCAAACTAGACTCAGATTAGAATAAATTAAATAGAACGGCAGAGTAATGTTTACGAGTATATGTGTATTATATGCGGGCACTACAAAACCTGCGTAGTCAACCGAAGCGTTTAATTCAAACTAGACATTTTTCGTTCAAAATTGTCAATAATAGAATAATCGTTATGGTATTGTGAAGACTTTTTTTGTACTTTTGGAGACCACTCACAAACCGATACTGATAATAAATAAAAAATGAATTGAAGTCACGCGAACCGAAGCTAGTCTGCAAACGAAGTGACGGACCACGGTGTACTTATAGGTATTAAGTAAACAGCTTTATAAATGGCTCGCGAGTAAACACTCGATTATTTTACGGCAGCAAAGCCCTGATGGCAGACGCAGTGTGGAACACGTTCCGGCCCTTTGGGCCGATGATCTACGTAAGATTGCCGGTGTAGACTGGATGAGCATTGCCAAAAACCGGGATGTCTGGCGCAAACTTAATGAGACCTATGTCCAGGAGTGAACTACAATAAGCTGAACGGATTGACTGACTGACTGAAAGCCTTCTGTAATCCTTAAGTTAGATCTCTAAGAGTCAAGACAGAACCCAGTGAGTAAGTCTTTATTTAATTTTCACAACAGTCAGGTCACGAAGCAATTGATATTCAAAGAGAAACCGGAATGCTATTAACAAAATCTTTACAAAAAATACTCGAAGTATATAGATGTATAATTGTATATGTCAAAAGTAAGCTGTTAAATATTTTACTTTAATAATTGTATAGTCTTTTTCGAGTTCTTTGTTATCAGGACCAAGTTCGTATAAAATTATATTTAAAAATAAATCTAAGAGAACATAGTTTACTGGGCAGCTAGTAATAACTAACTCACGATCAATGTAAAATATTTAATAAATATTTTACATTTTTTTCAAAAGCGAATCACGTCAAATCTTATGAGAGGCGAATATTACGAGAACGTTCGTGTTTTGTTTGTACACGCCTGAGAAACGACACAATTTGTGTGAATATCTCTGTTACGAACACAAATATAATAGAAGGTTTGAAGCTTGTCAGTACAGATACTAAATCCTTAAATACTAATATATTAAATTTCTGCAATTTTGCAAAATCTAAACAACCAAACGTTTTTAACTGCATTTGGTTGGCACATTTACTAAGTTTATAACAGTTATAACATCGCGGAATGTTATCTTGAAAATTGAAACCTTTTTTCGGACAAATTCATAACCCTGAACTAATTTAAGTGCCGGAAAAATTAAAGCAACAGCAATACTACAGCGATTACAAAAGTGAAAAGAGTGACGTAGATAATGCAGCGGCTAAACCAGGTGACCCATTTATAAAGCCAGCTTACACTGACAACGTTGAATTTAAATCTGAACATCTGAAAGCGAGATATTTTGACCATTTACTTTGACATTTATAAATAATTAAAAGCGTCACACTCAACGGACTTCAGTGGGATGAGAAACTTGTGACAGCGGAAAGGAAACATGCCAAACAAATGTCAAAAGAAAGAATTGTCTCTGGCAGGAATTAAACTTACGATCACAAGCATAATAGCCGGTTCTGACGACTGCGCCGCGCGTCTCGTAGTCTTGATTTTATTTACGTCAAAATTTATATAAAACAACCGTACTAAAAGGAATTGTATGCCGTTGATAATCAAATATATTGATTTGACAATTAATGTATTTGCATCAACTAATATCGTAAATTAGGACAGAATTAGGGTTCTTAAATATTATTGTTTGTTCGTGGTTTTGAAGCCGAGCTTTACGGATTTGTAGACTTATGACGTCGTAAAGGGTCAGTAATTATTGCTTATTTAGGTACGCTGTAGCAGATTGCTGTAAATATAAGGATATTTATAACTTTAAAAACTGTTAAGACTACCAAATCGTAAACGTCCACACTAACGAGGCGTGTCCACATACATATATACCTTTAGTAGTTAACGATCTTCAGAGATTTTTGTTTCTATGACGCTAATGTATATTTTTCTTAATTATTCCTGTCAATCCCGTTAATTAGCGAAAAAAATGTTACTGTACTACAATAAATTAAAAAATTTAATAACTTACAACATAACAAAATATCGAATTCTGTAAAATTAAATAGTTTTTAACGGTATATACAAAAAATGTACGAAACGAAAGAAAAATTCATATCTTAATATGCATTATCTATACCAGGCAACTTGTGTTTATATTAAGCTAGCTACGAAAAAAGAATTGAAAATTTTTCTTTTATAAAATATTACTATAAAAAAAAATTCAGCGAGGGTGTCGTTAAGAGCGCAGCCTGAAAATATCACTGTTAAAAATTCAACGTCCGCTGGAAAACGATTTCGCGGTTCAACTCATCTCTTATTAACCTAAAATTTCGTTAAACGACAGATTATCTCTTATTTAACGTTCACTTTACATCTCATTTGTTAAACCTCATATAAATATAAATAAATCGCCGTAATATATGACAAAGATGTACTTATTTATAGGTTTATTAGCGTTATATTTACAATTCAGGACTAATTTTGTAATTATTAAAAATTGTTTTTTAAAAAATAACTCCAACGATTCTTGGAGATTCTTCTGTGTAAAATTTTCATTTCAAATAAAAGGAGTCTTACATTAACTAAAATTAATTCATTAAAAACGAATACAATGTTAATTGTTGTTGAATTTATGCACGCGTAAATGTTCCGAATAACTGCACCAAATTGGATTGCTCTAAGAATACTAAAAAGCTTGAAAACCTGTTTCGAAATTACTTTCGAAAGTAGAAAAAATTACCATCACCGGAAAATCATGTCATAGGAGCGATTAGAAACCACGCAAGTCGATTTTGTTTATAATATTTTAAGTGCATTATTTTAAGAAAATTGTTAACAATATTGCTTTCACATAGCTTCGTGTAACAATTTTACATAGAAAGGCTACGCTACCTTGACCTCGGTATATACTTAGCTATAATATAAGTCGATTTACGTAAAGATTTTAGCTTCACTCCCTGTACAACTAAGCTTAGATTATAATCTGCTGCCAAGTTGATTTATGGTAACATATTATAGATCTATTCTCCTTTGAAGAAAACCAAGTATATGACAGATAGTAAAATACCACCTGCTAACCCCACTCTATTTTGTAATGGAGAGCCACTAGAAAAAGTTAGCAAATACAAATATTTAGGATGCTGGGTCGACGATACGGGCGACCACAGTCTGGAAATAAGGTGCCGCATAGAAAAAGCCCGTAATACTTTCTTTCAGCTTAAACCACTTCTATGCAATAAGAAGCTGAACATCAAGCTACGAGTACGATTAGCACGCTATTACGTTTTTTTCATTCTCTTGTATGGTGTTGAAGCATGGACACTCACCGAATCGACCTGTAGGAAGGTTGAAGCTTTTGAAACGTGGGTATACAGGAGAATGTTAAGGATATGTTGGAAAGATAAGGTAACGAACGTAACTATGCTAAGTCGTGTGAAGAAGAAAGCGGAAGTTGTGTACGCAGTTAAGAAAAGAAAGATTGAATACTTCGGCCACATCATGAGAAGCTCTAAATACCAGCTCTTCGATTTATTATCCAGGACAAGATCCAAGGCAAGCGCAGTGTGGGTCGTAGAAGAACATCTTGGCAAAAAAATCTACGCCAATGGTTTGGGAAAAGCACCCGTTCGTTATTCAGGGCTGCGGTATCAAGGGTACAAGTTGCCAAAATGATCGCCGAACTTCGTGAGAAGATGGCACTTTAAGAAGAAGAAGATTCTCCTCTGGCTAAACTAGCGCATAGTAGGTACCAAAACATCTTTACACAAAAATTTACATTCCCAAGAAATGTGTAAAAGTATGTAGTAGTGGCAGTAATGTGTAGCGTCCATTAAATTTGTAAAATAATAGGATCATTAGTACAAACTTTGTACTTAAATGTATGTATGTAGTGTGTATAATGTGTTCGACTCCTAACTGCGTTCTTCCGAATGGGGGGCTATGTAGGTGTAATAGATCACGTCCCTCGTGAAAATAGAATCCGTAGCCCATTTTTAAATTTGACTTTGTTTAATTAGACTAGTTACTTTGATAGACTCATACCACATGTTATCTTTCGGGAGAGCCGGTTATCATAAAAAACAAAGTACGCGAAACGGAATTCGTTTCCACTGTGGGTTTCTTTAGTTATCTAACAGTTAGTATCAATAATTCGTTTTATCGATGTTTTTAGGTCTAACAGAAATTAGGCATTGGCATTGGACGGCTATGTAGAAGTACGTTACCATAGTTGCCATAGTAGCTCGTATATTAACACAAAGTAACATTTAAAAAAGGGTTAGAAATTTATTTTCACGTGGAACGTAGTCTAAAGGTATTGCAACACCAACCTACACAACCCTCCATTTAAAGGCACGCAGTTAGGAGGTGAACACCTTAATAAATAAAAATTGCCCATAATCATAATAATTAAATTAAATTTTATTATTATTGTTCGATCTAGAATAATAACAAGATTTTGTTCTTTTTTTTTTCTTTATGATACATTACATTTCACTATTATAGGTTCATAAAGTCAATGTGTAATCTCGTATATGTAATAAATAACAAAATAAATTAATAAATAATAGAATACCTCATTACCGTAATATTTTACCGATTTACAATATACCTTACTATACTTTACTTTTCAAAGATGGATATGGCAACTCTGTTTCTATTTTTGTTTTCCCTTTTAAAAACATTGTTTAATTACTATATGTTCGTATTAAGTCGACTAAAACTTGTCCAGATAAACCCCTCAAAAGTTTTTACAACACTTTTTTGGCAAAATTGAACTACATATTTGTTACTTAACTGTTCAATAAAAGATACACCTCTACATGCCAGTATAGTCTACTGCATCAGCGTTTCTAACACGGATTCGAACTCACGACGAGTTAGCGATACACGTGATAGAACACGAACTATCTCGCTTCAAAGATGTCCCTCACGTTAAAGTGGACGTAATGAAACATGTAAAGTAATATTAGACCTCGTTCTATATTACGAGCTAGACACCGGTATTAGTCTAACGCAAAGCCTTTTAGTATTTCTTAGTAAAAGTTTTACTCTTTTGAATAAAAAAATTACGGTCTTTTTAGCATAATTATCGTCCGTATGCTTTCATTGCAGTCGACTTAAGTTGTAATTAAGTTTTTTGCGCTTTATATATATGTAGATATTATTGTTGTTGTAAATATAATTATAAAAAAAATTAACTTAAACTCAATAATATATTGTGTGTTACAACAATGAGTAGTAGAAACATTTTATAAAATAAGCGAATGTGGATAGTTGACAGCAAAAATATACTATACGTATTACTCAGTAACAAAGTCAAAATTTACTGTGATCAAGCAATTTTGAACTTATTTGCAAATAAAAATTACATTTTGTGCCACAGATTCAAAACGTAGATTCTACAGTTACTTTAAATAAACTGTGTTTTATTACAAAATTAGTCATACCTTGCATTTACTCTTTGATATGCTAAAAATATATATAATGTTAACTAAGAGTTATGATATTGGTTTAGAGATTGTAAACATAAAAGAAATCTGTTTATAATTATACTCTCTGAAATAAACCCCAACCCTTCCGTTGTTTAAAAATTCAGAGGGAGCTGCGAACAAAGTTAATGATTTCCCCGTTACGACCGGTAATGCGGCCATGATGTTCACGAGCCAAGTTGAATGTGAAAATTTCTGAAAATCCAAGCGCTAGTGTTATCATACTACTTTCAACTGTAATGAGATTTCTGTAGTTTATTAGATAATTTAAAGGTTAGTTGCGAAATTTGTACAATGCTTGTGTCAAAAATGAATTTTCAAATTGAAACAATTGTTTTTAGAAGCTTTGGCTGTCTGTTTGCCTGTAGGTCTGTCTGCTTGTCTTTCATTCTCTCAATCTGTATGCTTATTCCCGAATCACAAATTGAAGCAAAGTGGATGGATATCAAACCATCACTACTGTTAATAATTATGACCCCGAAAGCCTAACTTTAAATCAGTCACTACTTAAAACCAATGCAGTTATTAGCAATTACGTTATAATCGTAACAAACTCATTTTTATACATGTAATAAAAAAAACTAAAAATAACGTAAATAAACGTAAACGACGTCGCGAGTATCAACTAGTTCATAACGTAAGAGCGCTTTTATGGAGTATTTATCTACCATAAAACCGTTCATAGATTGTCCGAACTAAGCACACAATAAATCAAAAACCGATTTATATTTTTTCTCGTTATATTTTTTATATGATGTATAAATATAATAAAGATTATATAATAGTTCTTAAGCGATAAGAACGCCTTTGTACATATTATTCTGTGTCTTTTCTATATGTGTCTGTATATAACAATAAATAAATAAATAAAATAAATAAAGATACACGTTCTGTATGAGCTGAACTAAGGGGGTTACCACCAACTATTTTAGCGTTTTTAGCTTAGGGTATGTAACAGTCTTAACTAGTCCGTTGGCGCAAACGCTGCTTTCTGATTTGGGACTGGATTCGATTTTCATCCTTAGTCTGGATGTGGTATATAGGACATATTCAGACAAATTATTTAAATGTAAATTTATCAACAAAATATGTACGTATATATGTCATCCATCTCTCATCTAAAACAAAGACAACAAGTAGGCTACCTTATAAACAGACGACTGTTTGTAGGTACATACATTGAATATATTAAAAACTAAAGGGTAAACACCGTTGCATCTACGTCTTAGGCGTGTGGTGTCAGCAGAATAGAATAGCACCACTCCCTTTCTTCCTGTGGGGGTCGTAAAAGGCGACCGAGTGATACACCTGGCTCGAATTCATCAGGGTCCTGAAGAAGGAAAACTTCATTTGAAACCCGGATTGGGGTCGCCGTCAAGCATTCGTGGAGTAGCTCTAAAATGCGAAAGACTCCTGCAGCCGAACTGGCTCCACACGTATCGACTCGTCGTTCATGTGGGCCTGGCCAGTGAGGTGGAGAGGGTGGCACAGAGTTTAGGCAACTCTGCGTTTTCCTGAAGAGTGTCCTAGGCGACACAGTGTCTGTCTGACACTGTCCAAATCGTCTGCAATAGACGGACTTAAAGCCAATTATCTACATTTTATAGCTCTCCTACATCAATAGACAGGTTATTGACAAAAAAAAAAATACACTATAATAACTCATTTAATTAATTACAATGTATTGTCTTAATTTTATGTAAGTTGTTTTTCAGTAAGCGAAATAAATGTATCTACAAAATTCGTCAGTATTTCGTATTCGCAGACCCACCCTTCCATCGTGACCTATTAACTAAGAGTTATTTCTGTACGATGTTTTTACTGCCGTGAAATAATACAATCTGTTGCCAAAAATTAATAGCCCAAAACCTTTGAATTAAGAAATTTTTTATTTCAAATTGTGTTGTCATGAATGCAGTTTTATCAGTGAAGCCTATTTTTAACTGATTTACGTTCTTCCTACAAAAAATATTTGGGGGCACGGTAGTGCCCCCGCCAAGACGAACCCAAAAAAATTTGGGGGCACGGTAGTGCCCCCGCCAAGATGAACCCAAAAAAAAAACGAAAAGCACTACCTATCTTTTCTCGAAGTGCTTCGTCGTTTTTTTGAACCCTCATAACTTGGGTTTGGATTATACCAGATAAACAAAATTCTGGGGATATGGTGTCAATAGTGGACTTATTAAACATATAAAGTTTCAATTGCATAGCTCTTATACTTTAGATTTTATTGATATCTAAAAAACCCCGATTTCGTTACTCACTGATGATCATCAAAATTCCTAGAGTACTTCCTGAAGTCCCAGAAAGCTGAAATTTGGTATGTAAGCTAGTATTAATACACAAACAACAAAAAAATTCTAAAACTTGGAACTTTTACCCCCCAACCCCTTAAACTAGGGGATGGAAGTTTGTATGAGACTTCCGCAAATTTTAATGCTAGAGGTCTGAAAATTGATATAGGGACTCCTTGTTATTAATAATAATAATAAAATACATAAAAAATAAAAATCGGTTATTAGTTTAGTATTTAAGTTTTGGCGGAGATCACCGTTTGCATATCAGTTCAACATAAAATCAAAAACAGCGTGCTTAAACCGAATATGGTGAAGATGGGATAATTTTTATGGTATAAAATGTCTCGGAGGTAAAATGCAACTATAATATTGTCATAAGCAACTTACAAAAAGAAGTGAAATCTCACCAAAAACATTTTCATGTAAAATGTTGCCAAGACGAGATCATATGGCTCGCACTGTCAAAAAGTTATCACATCTCATGTAGAGCTTCTAACTCTACACGCCCTAACTCTACAAACCCTAACTTCACAAACTCTACACCTTAGTCAAAATATGGGCGTGGGCGTAAGGTGAAAAATTTTTTTACTGTTTTTTTACTTTTCTGTCATACAATAGTTGTATTAAAGAAAAAATAAAAAGAAGAAGAATAATTGATATACATATAATACAAATAAAAATAAAAAGAGAAAATATATTTATATAAATAAGACAGGAAAGTCGTCATCTATAACATCGGCAACCGGTAGTAACGAAACGGCCAAGCCACATAAATATTTTAACTAAGGTGTAGAGTTTGTGAAGTTAGGGCTTGTAGAGTTAGGGCGTGTAGAGTTAGAAGCTTGGCTCTACATGAGATGTGATAACTTTTTGACAGTGCGAGCCATATGATCTCGTCTTGGCAACATTTTACATGAAAATGTTTTTGGTGAGATCCTTATTTTCAGTTTTATTTTTAATTTTCAATATCGTCATTTATTTTACAATTATTAAAAATATATTGCGCAAATTCAAAAGTAATTTTTCGTATTAAATAAATAATAATCACGTAGTTATAAATTATTTTACTATAAGTACAAAATTAATGACAATAATAACACCGTATACGCGTTGTGCCTGTATGTGCTTACATGCATATATCTGAGGCATTATGTAAGCTACAACGCTAGTTCTCTCATGAGGATATGATCCTAAATTACTATTGTCAAGGAACTCAAGGACGAAACGACATTACATGCACACTTGGTAAAAATGTTTTATAAAAAATTAGAGTCAAGTTAAATTATACAAAATTAAAACAAACAAGTAAATAGAACAGAAACCAACGCAGCAAGGCTTTAATAAAGAACTTATAAAACAACAGGTTTAGGCGAAACTTACTTTGCTTAAACACTTATGTTTGAACATGCAATCAGGTTTTATAAAAAGAATTAATATTTACAAAGGACAAAAAGAAATCCTTAAAACGTTATTCAAAATTAGCTTTAAAGTCTTGTAAGGACAATTTTAGATAAAATGTCGATTATAGACATACTACTAAACTGTAACAGCCCCTTATGTCCCACTGCTGGGTTATTGGGTATTGATCCTACAAAGATTGTGGTTTTAAGTTTAACGCTGGTCAAATGTGATTAGGCGGATGCATAGAATCTCATGACATTTACGTTGGCGTTTTGGACATAACTTAAAAAATTAAAGACTTCACTCTAAAAAAATAATGTGATTTAGCCCACACTATTGAAATAAAACTTCTGCACAATAGGCCTATACAATGTCTTAATATAAAAAAGGTAACTGGCTATGAGAGAAAGAGAGAAAGAAAATGTGTGCTCGCACCTCTCTCTCTTACTCCGCTCGCCTCGCCCGATCACACTTTTCGTAACGCTCTCGTCATGTGCGTAAAGAAGCTTTACTTCAAAAACTAAGCTAAACTTAGATTTTAACATACGATCGACAGATATCGATTTTATACGACAGTTCTTGGCACTATTCTTTTATAATTTGGTGTTAAGTTATAAAAGGTTCTTTTTTAACTTTACTTTAAAATTGTGTCTAATGAGGTCTACAAAAGGGTGGTGTCCTGGCGGTAAATGGACTTAGACGCTTTCGACTCGTGAAACATTAGGAAGATAATTTTGGCGTGAATTCGCTAAGGGTATTGTTATCATTCAATGAAGGATAGTTTTCACCCTCCCTATATGGATATACGGGCCCCTACATTTAAACGAAAACGTATTTTTGTTTTTTTATTAAAAATGTATTCACTACCCTAAAAATACGGAGAAAATATTTAGCTATTTTCGGCAATACCTCGAGTTTGTTTATTCGTATTCGTTTGTATCTTAGTGTTGATTAAATATATTTTAATAATTTAATTTGTGTTGTCTAAATTTCTACTGCTGTGTATGTACGGGATTGGTGAATATTGAGATTGAATATTGAAATATATTACGATACAAAAGCATCAAAGGATATTTGACGTAAATAATTTTGTTTACTTGCTAACGAAAACAAAAAAACTTCAATTACATGGAACAGTAATATAAAGTAGGTAGACGAAAAATATTTTTAAGTACTCGTCAGGTCTCAATCTAAAAAGGACCACACGACAAGTACCACCTTTCAATTAAATAGAATCATCGAAATCGGTCCACCCAGAAAAAAGTTCTGAGATGATAACCTCCTCCTTTTTCGAAGGCTGTAAAACAACTGACGTAATGGCTAGCCTCACCTAATAACAGAGCCGTTACGACACGCCTCCGGCGACGTATTCGCCAGTCGCGGAACTGCGGATAAAAGAATCAACGCATCTGACAAAAAATGCACTAGGGGAGTGGACATGTCCCGAGGAAGTTGAAGTTGTTCTCAACTCGCTTGAAATGTTTTATAGCATGATAAATATAGAGTAGAGAATACACTTAGATGCGGGTTTTTATCTTGAGTGTTACAGATATATTGTCTAAAGTCGTCACAAAGACAAGAAGGATATTGAAGTATTCGTATTTTGGAAACTGGTAATTTATTTAAATCATAAAAAATAAATAAAATAAAAAAAAAAAACATTGATTGTGTTTATAATATATATATATCCAGTAGGTGTCTATTAATAAAAACATTAAATTCAGATGTGAATCCATATTATATGTGTTAATAACAAGAAACTTATTCTAGGGTTAGTAACAATTTAAATAACTTTTAAATTTTAAATAAGTACGTGGCTTCCGATGAACCTCTAAGGTTAAAGTTATATGTTTACGTAGTGCAAAAGCGCTGAAATTGCCTAATCTTTTCATGACTCGTATTAATGCATAAGCTACTTTATATTCCGAGAATACCTCAGAGTTCTGTCTTGCGCTGGTACACCGCGGGCCGCAGTGAGTTACATTATGCTGGCAAGTATTCAACGATGGCACGCTACAGTGCGGCGTGACATTGCTCTTGACCTAACCTTTCAGCCCTTTCGCGAGTGCAGTCTTACCTTCCTTTGACATTTTCAACAACCCTACTTTGTTACTTTGATTTCTTGAATGCTTTCAATTATTTACTTATTGACATTATATTCACAGTAGCTGTACCTGAAATGATTTTCATCATTTCTATACCATCATTTAATTTTTGTGTTTCCTCGCAAAACGAAAAAAAATGACTTCAAATACACCAAGTATTATTAAGTAGTCGAAAAAAATATCAAATAAATACACATATATAATAGGAATGATTAAAAAATTGCAGTTAGATCAAAATTATTAAAATCGGTACACCCGGTATAAAGTTGAAGTAAAACTCATACAAAATATGGACGGATCGAGAACTTCCTTCTTTATTGAAGTCAGTTAAAATATATTCAACAGATACGATCACTGAGATTTAGTCTCTTTGGGACTCCAATCCTTGTACGGAAAATTCAGTTCCTAATATTTCAGTGACAATATATAACATTATTCGTACCCGCATTAAAGCGTACTTGCGTAAACTTAGTTTGACATTAAAATTCGATCGATCACGTGATATGTTTTTCTAACATTTTCATTCATCTCAATGTCAACCAACGAATTCATTAATTGTCTAAATCATTTGGTAGGGATTACTATGGTCACGATGCTTTCTGAGTAAATAATTAATTATTTTAAAGCAAACTATTTGAATGTCGCGTTTCCAGCACTGATTTTTTTATATCATTATTTTCTATTTTACTAATCTGTTAGTGTCTCTTAGTGAGTAAAGATGACGTTGCTCAGCCGGAAAATAGTGAATAATTAGATTTATTACATAAAATTCCACGCTTCTAGTATTTATGATGTGTCAACAGCCTGAATAAATGGAGAATATAATAAAATTGGTTTGCGGTAAAAAAAAGCTGAAAATAATAAAAAAATTATTGGTTTATCCTGAAAACAATAAATATGAGAAAACAAAAGTAAGGTATTTCAAATAAAAATAATAATAAATTTTATTTAACCGATTTTTAGTGATTTCATAGAACTAAAAACTTCTTGTGTTTAATCCTATTGCAGTCTGCGGGTATATATGTACACATATTCTACATAGATATATTATACGTACTCTGGAGAGCGCACTCAATATACGGCTTAACGACATTTGTTAGGTAATTCGGTAAACCTTGTTTTCACATATGTAACTTTGTGAAATGGCTTAGCTGTATCTATTAAATTTGATTGTTTCTTTGTGTTATGGTATTATCCAAGTGTGTTAGTTTAGTTACTGAAAAATCATTTTAAGAAATTATTTATCATCACGATTTTTTTATCATACAAATTGTTTTTTTTTTCAATAATAATAATTAAAACATGGGTTTGCACTACTTCATCTTCTCATTGCAATATATTTAGATTTATAGGTAATTAATTAATAATTTCTGCTCCGCGGGTTGCGGGTTCGTTTCCCACCTGTGTGGGTGTAATATTTGTATTTATATATTTGTAAATATTAATTAATATAAATGATGAACTTCCTTATGTTGCAATTGTGTAAAAAATTGCATAATATTGGACACAGATTTCAAAGGAAGTATGTATGACTTCTGGTAACCACTGACATTTTTTTGTAACTGAAAATAAAATATTAAACGGGTCTTTAAACGCATTTTCCCTTTCATTTACAAAGTTTTTAAAAAACTCGTTAGAAAACTAATTTGTTAGTCTATAGATTGTAAAAACTTTTCATTCCAACTACGAGTACATAGTAATATTTATAGTACACTACTCCTGCGCGCATTGCTACGCTTTTCTTTCTTTCTTTTTTGGGCGTACCAACTCAGAAGCTTTTGTGGGGCTCATGCACGACACTTTGCTGAAGATCATGACATGATCAAATGCACAGTTTACGATTCTATCGAGGACATACAGACAAACATTCATTTATATATATATTACGTAGTAGATTCATAATAATCTATTGGTTTAATATTTCATACTTGACAACAGTCGACACTAGAGTGCCCCATTATCACTGATTAGCGATGCAAAAATATCGATTGTCAGTACGTTTGTTTTGCTGTTTTCGCTACATCTATGTTTTTTCTACTACAGAATAAATGAACATTTCAGTACAGAAAAATTATTACAATAAAACATAAAATGACGTGTGATATTTCAATGTACTTAAAATTTATTTCGTTTAACTAAACTTAAAATTTAACAACAGCCACTTAATTTATAATAACATCTATTCTATCATGTTTATCGATTTCCCAGTAATTTAGTGTGAATTAAAAATATTGTACTGACTATTGATGTTTGTGTGATTTTTGTGCATTTGTAACACAGTGAAACCTCATTTTTAAATATATAAATAAATAATAAATAAATTGTTTAAAAAAACATATTGTCGATATAAATTAATCAAATATGCAATGTTTTAGATTTAACTACAAATACAAAAAAAAAAAAAATAGAATTCCATGATCACATAGATCACAACAGACTTTCATTTGGTGCTAATAATTGATTTAAAAATACATATTACATTTCTCCATATAATATTTTAAATTAAATAAATATATTCTATATCTTAATATAATGAAAATGTCTAAATGGTTTCAAAACGTACTTATACACACCACAGCAATTTACATTTATGGAAACTTATTACAAAGGAAATTGCGTTGGACAACATATCGGCCGTGTCGCTCCCCAGAGGCAACATTTGCCTAACTCAAATCTCAGAACAGATGTTTGTTTGAAACTCTCGTCCTCCCGCTCGCACAAACTGACTCAACACGGTCTGGTTTCATATTTAATAACATTCAATTTTAATCGTTATTCTCAACGTGAAATTCGTGACGAAAATTCAAGTGAAACGTAACAAAAGCGAAACTTCACGTCTCTTACTTTTTGTTTAGCAGTTCGGAATGTTTGTAAATGCCAACACTTTTTAAAATGTATTAATACTTAATAAAGTGTGCTGAAGAAAATTAAAATAATTAGTTAGGAATTGTTAACAAGCCTTCTACTGCAGGGTTTGATTTTCTCTCAGGGTAGATATTTGTATTTGAACAGATATTTTTTTTAATCTGTTGATTTTGTGGGTCTCTGCGCTAACCGAAAAAACCTTACCGTTGAAGAAAAAAAAAAACATTTCATTATTTTCTTCAACGGTCAGAGATAGTAACAATTCAACGAATAGAGAACGTTACTTATAATGGAGAAAGCACCAGACCTTCACTGATATGGGAAGGTGCTTTTGCTCAGCAGCGGGACGCTTGTTGACTGATTTAGTTCAGTCCAAATTTTGTTTAAATGGTAGACGTTGAAATTTAATACCACAGACAGAGGTTTCATATCTTTTATTCAAATCTATCAAAATACACTATACGGTAACTTTTCTGCGTAAGTGTCAAATTTGGACAACTTCAAAAAGAATATAAAGAACTCGAATACATATAAATGAACTTAATTTACCAAGTGATGGCAATATATCCTCTGTATCATCAAAACAAGCACCAAGTGAAATATTAAATCCTTTATTAAATTTATCTGCCCATCGCTGTCTTTGTTGTATTATTTATTGCTTCAACTTTTCATGTACGGTAATATATGTCGAATTTCTTTTTATTTATCTGTCGTTAGTTGTAAAACTAAGTTACCTGTTTATTAATTAAGCTACGTGTTAAGTTTTATAAAATTTGAGGGTATGTTTGTTTTAACGATTAACGCGTTGTTTTAAATAAATAATATATATTTGCTATATCAGAAGTAGCCCGACTTAGGAAGTACCTCGACCTTGCAGAAGATTACAGCTAAATATTATTGCTTTCAAGAAGTATTCTGTGGTGAGTAAGGTGACAGAGCTCCTTCTAGGATCGGCAAAGCATTTGTGATACTTCTAATGGTGCAGGGGTCTATATGCTACGGTAATCGCTTTCCAGCAGGTGAGCCAAACGCTTGTTTGTTGACCTAGTTGTATAAGAAAAAAAATGGTTTGAAGCCATTTTATTGAGGAAGGAAGTAAGGTAAGAGATTACATTCCACATTTACTATTACTTAAATATTATAGTATACGACAAAAATAACAAAAGTACTTCGCTTAGGAAAAATCGAATAATATTTTGTAAACTTATAAACAATATTAGGCATTTAGGTCACATTCTCAAATAATACGAGCATCCATACAATATAAGAACTTCTATCTTATTTATGGAAGTCAATAAGAAAACAACCCTTACAATATTTCCCGCATGTCATTCGACTATGGAATTATAATTATTGTTTCGATATAGAAAATTTCTATGAATCGCGGAATATTTTCCCTTGAAATATGAAACTATAACGGCTTACTATAATTTCTGAAATAACTCATTATCGTCTTTCGAGGTTTTTCGTAAGCAAGCCTGGGTGGCATAATTTTAATGTACCACTTAAAAAGTAACATTACACTTAATAACACAGAAATTCAAAAAAGTCTACACTGAAATTGGCGTCAAGCCAAAAAGTTATATAAAATTTCTACTTACCGATGCTTTGACTGACCCAGATGCCCAGCATATCGAGCTGCAAGAGTCTGTGGTAAAGGCTGGCTCCTTGGGTGTGGTTCATGAAGAGATGGTACAGGAAGGAGCCACACCAGGGCGCCAGGGCACCGAGTAAGTGGCACAAGGAGAGGAACCAAGCGCCGGCTCCTCCACCACCGCCGCTCCATGGCAGAAGACCGGGGAGGACAGCTATCATGAACACCAGCGAAACACCTGGAAATTAAAATACGAAATAAAAAAGTATTACAATTAGTAGTATTATGTAACCACGTATATATCAAATTAAGGTTTTAACTATGTTAACCGGTTGTAAACGTTAAACATAATAATATGTTCCTTCAATGTAAAATATAGAGTAGAAACAAAAATCAGAAAGTTTTTATTTAAATCATATTGTTCTAAAAAGTAGTCATGAAATCATGTGCTAAAAATATTGACTAAGTTTAGGAGTATAAGGCCCTATCTCATCGGGTGTGGATAACGCTATTTGAGGTTACGAATTAACTTTAACAGTAGGAGCTTAGGTAGACTAGGCCATTAGGACCTTTTTCACCTGTCTAAAAAAACTACAACTTTCAGATTCACAATTGCGAATAAAAATATGCCATAAATATAGTGTACTACTATGGTAAAAAAAATATTATATCAAATCCGTTGAATACCGTCATATGTCAAATAGCGTTAACAGCAACAACAGGCCCTAAGCAAGGTAACGCGCATATACGACGGGCATTGGTTGAGTCCGCTTAGGTCTATAACAAACAGTTATTGCACAATTGACACAAGAGTTTAGAACGAAAGACAAGCTAAAAACTCACAAAAACTTTTCTTTAGTAGTAATCATTAACGTTGGTCTAAAAGTCTCATCAAATGTCGTGTTTGCGTCTTAAATTATTCAAAATTAAAATGCGCGTAAGTTTACATTTCTGCAAATATCTTGTTGTATATTCTTCAAAAGCATTCGAAAGTAGTAGAAAAGTGTAGTGTATTATAATAGTCTATAAGTACAATGATATTATTTAATATAGATCTCTTCTATGAATGAAAAGCGTTTGAGCCAGTAACATTCCAATGATTTGTGCAGTTTTTTGGTATTCTACTAAAATCTGTCATTAACTCGCACCTTTTTGTAATTTCACATATCTATACTAATAGTATAAAGATGAAAAGTTTGTTTGTTTATTTAAAGTCGCTAATCTCAGGAATTACTGGTTGGAAATGAAAAAATATTTTTAGGAGCTGTAGGCTAAAGAAAGCTGTAGGCCCTTTTTCTCTCAAATTAACGCGAGTAAAACCGGGGAGCGTAGCTAGTGTTACAAAGTTTGACAACAATATCGATAAATTAGTCTCACGATCGTAATCCGAAATCGTAAAAATCTTGTTGATATTGATCACCGAGGCGTCGCGCGCCGCTTGTAATTTGGAAGGTAGAAGCAAAACGATTGTGTGCCCAACTGCCCAGCTCATATACCTGAGGATGACGATCATTTAAACTTTATCTTCAAAAATATGTTATAAATATTGCAGTTTGAACTTTTGTTGTGACATAAGGAAAATCCTTAGCAAAACCAAACTTGTGACAGGACAAAAACTACAGTAAATTCGACATAACGTAGCGGTTTTTAGCAGGAAATGTCCCCCAAAACATTACAATAATACATAACGTTACAAAACGTTGATCCATCTAACCTTGACATCTATCAACCGATTCCAAAAATTATTTTTAGTATATACTGTTTATTGAAGAAGCCATAAATCATTATGACTTATTATATTATGACTTATAGGAGTGGCGCGATGATCGTAAAAGTCAACCAATGAGTAATCAAATTAAACGATGTTAAACCGCGTGTCCCCCCCCCCCGTCGTGTATTATATTCATTTTTTATTTCCATAGATCTAATTTTATTAAAAAAAAAACTGTTTAACTGTGTTTTAACTGTTTTCTAAATTATAAGTCATTTTAAAGTAACTAAACTATGTATTTATATATTCGCGTAGTATTAAAAAAGAAAAGGCAATTATAAAAACTTTTGAGTAAGTGCGTTTACTCGACTACGGCAAAGCCAAAAAGATAAAAGTCGGTTATAATTTTAGCAGTTTATGTACGTATGTATGTTCATCTGTTTCCTCATATCTCCCATTTAGATAAATGAGGTATCACTAGAAACGTCTTAATTTAAACGTGGCACCCTATAAATAACATAAAGTGACGTACTAACAATTTTTTGTTTTAGTCGGGTTTTAATTTTTAACTTTTTTTATCTTGTCTCTGACTCCACTAAGCACAGGATTTTATGTGTCGATAAAGATGTAAACAAATTCATACGGAATTACATGTTCAAAAAACATTAACATGTCTATGTGTACGGTATAAAAGATTTTTGACATTCACGTTTACATTATTTATTCCATTGAAAATACTTTCATGACAACTCTTCTGTAAATAGCTTACACATTATTTGCTTTGATTTTTTTACTTAATATTTTCATTTCCTAAAATTATTTAGACTGGCACACTTATAAATTTAGACAGTAATTATTTTTTTATAATTGTTTCGTTTTTAATTTTTTTATCCAATATCAGAAAAGGAGAAGATTCTCAATTATACTGTAACTTTTTTATATGTTATCTCATAACTTTTTATTCGGTTTACCAACTTTGATTCTTTTTTTATTCAAAGACTGATTTTGAGTGAGATCTGACGAAGAGTTTTTAAGTGGAATTGTATTAATACTGCTTATTTAATTGATGATGTTTTCATTTTATTGTTTGTCGATGTAAATTGAAACAGGTTTCTTTCTCGTGTAGGTACAATAAATATATAAAACTTGAAAAAACTATTTATCTATCTACAGTATATATATATATATGTACTGTGTGGCTACGGTACTAAAGAATATAGCCACCCCTTCTCTTCCCGTGGGTGTCGTAAGAGGCGACTAAGGGATAACATAGTTCCGCTACCACCTTGGAACTTGAAAAGCCGACCGATGGCGGGATAACCATCCAACTGCTGGCTTTGAAATATACAGGCTGAAGACGGGCAGCAGCGTCTTCGGTGCGACAAAGCCAGCCCTGCAGTCACCAACCCGCCTGCCCAGCGTGGTGACTATGGGCAAAACACATGAGTTCACGTTATTTTTGGCGTAAACTTGTGGAGGCCTATGTCCAGTAGTGGACTGTAAAGGCTGTAATGATGATATATATACGATGATGATACATACATCTATTTAAAAGAAAAAAGATAAAAATCTATATTTCATGAATCATATATCAAAAACAATTTTGTTTTTGTACTTCATGTTAAATTAAACTATCTCGTAGGTACTTTAAAAAGTTAAATTTAAACGTGCCAAGCGTCAAATAGTAGGTAGTAATGGTAGTAATGCATGCGGATTGACACGTACGTCGTTTAAGACGTTTTTACAATATCTTTCCTAATATGCGCATAGTAACTTTAATCAAAACAAATAAATAAAATTGGAGTGTCTTTTTGTAATATTAAAATAACCGCTTTTTACTAAATGCATATGGATGTGTACGCGATACATATATCAAAATAACAATTTTTACAATTTTTGTCTGTCTGTCTATCTGTCTGTCTGTTTATTCCGGCTAATCTCTGAAATGGCTGGACCAATTTTGACGGCACTTCCACTGGAAGATAGCTGATGTAATAAGGAGTAACTTATGTTATTTTTATTTTAAACATTTATTTATTTTATAACTCTGCGAACTGAACAATAACTTTTTTGTTAAATTCCACGCGGATTAAGTCGCGGGCACAGCTAGTACGTTAATAAAATTAAAAGTTAAATATATTAATTTAAAATTGATAATATTACTAGTAGGCGTGAGAGAGGTGTGATTAGTTAACTGTAATCTTCAGGGGTAAAAAAAAGTAAACTAAAAAATAATTCAGTCATATCAGACAAGTTATATGTTAGATGTATTTTAACGTCTGTGAAGTAATTAGTTTATTGTGTATTGAATTGTCTGTAACTGTACAGGTGTACTAACTACCTTCGAGTGTAGTGTAAGGCGTTTTGAGGGGTAAAAGTCACGTTCACGCAAGTCCACGCAAAGGACGCACGCAAACGGTTGCTACGGAGCCCCCTTAGGGTTCGAGGGCAAAATTTGCCAATGACTAATGTGTTATACATAGAATATTGTATGCCTATACAATAATTTGTTAACCTATTTTATCGTTATTTGAATAACATAAGTTTCAAAGATGTAATTTACGAATATAAGGTTAGTTAAAGGAGTGCGTACTTGGGCTTTTTTTTCAAAGTTTTTTTTTTTTTTCAAGAAAACCAAACTGGTTCTTATCATTGATCTCAGAATAGAATGGAATGGGATGATTATTTGAAACCCACCACTTCGTTCGCATGATAAATTCTATCTGGATACTCATTATTCTTTTAGCAGTGTGATCCTGATCTTGTGCGAATTATGAGATTAAAAAAATATGTTGCCATATCATTTATCTTATTTTTGCTTTTCTAGAGATTGTTGTATTTTCAACTAGGTCGGCAAACAAGCGTACGGCTCACATGATGGTAAGAAAGCATGACAAGCGTGTTGCCGACTCTACCCCGAATCCAGGAGCTCTTGTCACCTTACTCGCCACAGGAACACAACATTATATTGATATGATATTCTGTAAGGTCGAGGTACTGCCCCAGTCAGGCTACTCCAGATTTTGAGCAGGATATATCCTGTTGTGCCCTTCCTCAATACATATCAATATAACTAGACAAACATATAAAAACGTTTTTAAATTCTCATGTAAATAAAATAATAAAAATATAAGTCTTTATAAGAGTTGAAAAATCACAGTTTTTTTTTTGGTATGCGAAATGTAGTATTTTAATTTTATTTGTTTTTTAGGTTTATATATTTTATTTTACATATTTTTTTATTATTATTTAAACTTTACCACATGATGGACTCGGCACCCGCACAATGAATTCATCGAATGTTAAGAAGTTAGCCTCCACCCCGTTAACTAATAACTATCCCGCGTTTCGTGCTGCGTACCTTTCTACTAAAATGACTACCATTCTGTTGAGTGATTCCTGTCTTATAAGAAATTGGTGATATCATAAATTGTGTTTACTTGTGCCAACATTGACCACTGAAGCCCACAGTGGACCGAGTGCTCTGAGACGATGAGCGAGAGAAGTCTACTTATCTTCTTATCCTGCATATAAATTAATCGCCGAAAAGATGTGCGCGTATAACTTTAGAACGAATGATATGGTAAATGGATTTTTTTATAAGTATTTTATTTATTTATACTTTGTTGTGCACCACAACATACTACATGTTACACATTAAACATACTTTATGATAGTTACAGACCAACAGACAGACGAAGTACCATGGGCGGACTTATGGCAATTTAGTAATTTCTTCCAGACAACCCAAGTAAAGGAAGGATAAATTAATGTCGTGACCGAGCAGGTAGCGCAGTTATATAGTAAACTTACATGCAAATATGTACATACTAATACTTATAAATAATGCATATATTAATGCATATATAATACATAACCTTATCTAATACCTTTAAACGAGCAAATTTAGCATGCAGAAGGTTTTGGGAGCGACAAATTGATCAAGCTAGGATCCATTTTAAGGAAATGTCGTTTTGTGAATGTTTTCAAGCAATGAAAAACTGCTACAATATTATTAGAATACAAAGGTAAATTTCGACATTTTCTACAAATTTATAATAGCTCAGGTGGGATCAAGCCGGTGAACCGGATCCGGTTCAAGCCCACAGGTCTCCAGATCGGTTTTTTTTTTATGTGACTAGGTCGGCAAACAAGCGTACGGCTCACCTGATGGTAAGCGATTACCGTAGCTTATAGACGCCTGCAACACCAGAAGCATCGCAAGCGCGTTGCCGACCCAATCCCCAATCCCCCCAGGAGCTCTGTTCGGTTATTTTTTTCCTTTTTTTTTCTAATTGCACTCGTGATTTTTTTATTTAAATAACTAGTTTATATTTTTTTATTATTATATCGATAAGATCGAAAATTATTACTCAAATTTATCAATATGTAATTCGTATTTGAATATGATTTCAAAAAACACGATTTACTAAAAAAAAAATACCGAGGCAAGCTTGGTCACCCAGGTACTTATAAATTAATAAATAAAAAATAATAATAAACAAAACCAAAAACATAAATAATAAATTCTGAGAGAAACACATATAACCACAAAAACTCATTCATGTCGTCTTCGTTTTAAGATAGTGTTCCTTTATAATATTTAAGATCCCTCCTACCCGCTGAACCGACGTTTAACGTATGGTTGCCCGTGTAGGCTGGATGAGGATTGCAGAAACCCGGGCGAACTTGGGGAGACCTATCACCACCAGTGGAACGCAAATATGCTGAATTGACTGACTGATTGATATATAACAGCAGACAATTCCACAACCTTATAGCTTCAACAGTAAAAGACTGTCTAAAAAACTTACTTTGTACCTAAGTTTGTAATGTACCTACCTAATGTTAGGATGTAAATTTTTATTTTATTGTTTGTTTTTTTTTTTTTGTAAATGATATTATTTTGACTTTCGTTAAGTGTGTGTATCACCTTATGGCAAAATAAATGTTTTTATTTCATTTCAAGCATCTTTCAGATATTCAAATTTGTCCTTTAAATAAGTGGGAACTTTTGGATTAAATAACACACAATACAGTAGAGAAAAGAATGTGCAGCTTCCGGTGAGAGCGTATAGAAAGCCACTTGAGCTTTTAGCGAAATTCGGAAACGTGGTCGAACTTGCGAGAGCGCAATTTATACCAGATAGCAAGATTTTGTTGTTGTGTGTGTTTCATAGTTTATGTCATTATTCAATTAATAAATACAGAAACTAGTTTAGCCCTGGGGACAAAAAGGTACATGTAGCTACAACAAATCTAGGTCGTAAAATAACTTTATAAGTATATAATAGGTCCACTTACATAGACTTATGTAATTATTCCACAACAATCCTCTCTAGAAATACTTAATGAAAGAAGTTTGAACGCAAATGCCCACGAGAGGGTAGGCTTGATTAATGGTCTCTACATTATAACGCTTCTTGTATGATAATATCTATTTTTAACCGACTTCCAAAAAAGGAGGAGGTTCTCAATTCGACTGTATTTTTTTTAATGTATGTTACATCAGAACTTTTGACCGGGGTTTGAAAGGTGGTGTGTGTCAATTGGTCCCATTTAAATTTATTTGAGATCTAACAACTACTTTTCGAGTTATATCTAATAATGCGTTTTTACTTGACTCTTTTTTCGTCGATCTACGTTGTATTATACCGCATAACTTTCTACTGGATGTACCGATTTTGATAATTCTTTTTTTGTTGAAAAGGGGATATCCCTAGTTTGGTACCGTGATAAGGAAACCAGGATCTAATGATGGGATCCCAGAGAAATCGAGGGAAACTCTCGAAAATCAGCAATAACTTTTTACTGGGTGTACCGGTTTTGATAATTTTTAATTTAATCGAAAGCTGATGTTTGTCATGTGGTCACATATAAATTTTATCAAGATCTGATAATTACTTTTTGGGTTATCTTTGATAACGCGTAGTTACTTGACTATTTTTTCGTCGATCTACGTTGTATTAGTCGTCGCTGAAATTGAAGTCGGTTTTTTTTTCGTTTGTGAGCAAACACAATTATGTTTATTTTAATCATGTTTTGGGTAAAGGATGTAAATGCTATTATTTATTCGGTATTACATGACTTCACGTAATATAATCGTAGGGATAATCAAAATTGAAGAATAATAACAATCCTCAGTCAAATTCTCAATAATCTACTGCCAAAGAAATTTTTCAAATCAGACTCGTGAGATGGTTGCTAGATAAAAGGTACAACTATAGACATAGGGTAATTACTAACATATCATACTATCTGAACTAAATACTCAACTAGAAGATTTTGGATTTGCAAGGATTGATAGATAGTTTTATCCAAGCCTTTAATAAGCCGTTAACTATTTTGAAGGAAATGATTTATTTTATTAAATAAATTATCCGTGTTGAATTTTATTGTCAGAGGTCACAAACATACAAAAAGAAAACTATAAATTTCAACTATGTTTTTTTGTTATTTAAATTAATAATATTATTATAAAAAATATGAGTGGTTTATTGAAATGTTTATGGCTCGTCTATGACCCGTTATATTAAGTAACATCTCTTGAAAATGTTTGTTGCGGCGAGCGAGAGAAGTGATTACTGAAATTACTCGTACTCTTTCTGTCCTATTGTTCTCTTCATGCTTTCTTGAAATTATTAAGATCATCCACCTGTTTTCTAACAATCTTAACTCTATAACACTTATAAATTACTAAATATTTAGTAATTTAAATACGAAAAAAATGAGTATATATATATAAATATATACTCATATATATATATATATATATATATATATATATATATATATATATATAGTTCTTTCTCATCCATTGCGTTCGGATTTATGTCAACAATAAATCTAACATTTCGCTCTGCAAACATAATCAAAATTTCGTTATGTGCAAATAGCTCTTTAAAAAGATCTTTCAAGAAAGATTTATATTTACGTACAAATCAAAAATTTTTTTTATCGCGCGTACACAATAATAATAAATAATAATAATTTCTTTATTTCAGGTAACAATCGACCTATAAAACAATTCCTTTTAAACAATTCTTATAACAACTAGAAAAATTAATGAATGTCACGACAATTTGTAAAATACAGTAATAAAATAATAAAATCACATTAATAATAAACAATACCTAATACAAATAAATAATTTTAACAATAATTTCATTATATTCAAACTAAAACAACTAATTACAGCAACACAATGTCAAATATGATATTTAATAAAATAGATGTGCATACATATAACGGACACGTAAATTTTACTATTTAAAAATAAAAACATGTACAATAAACACAAAATTTAAAAAAATTCAATTAAAAATATGTTTGTGAATGTGCCGATTTGATATTTTAAAAATTTTGTAGATGGATAAAAATGACAGATTTGATCTTCACAATTATTATTGTTTTTCGTATACAGACTTACTTGAACTAATAACGAAGAGAGTTATAGGTGAGTTCAAGCGTTTAACGATAATGATCCTAAGTTTCCTAAGTGAAGTCTAATGCAAGTTCGTAAAAATTAATTGTCCGAGGTCAACTGATAGAAATTGATTTTATTTTATTTTATTAGGGAAGCATACAGTGATACATTTTAACAATTGCTTAAAAAAAGGAAATATCTAAGCACCATTTAGTTGCTTTCGCAAGTACAAATCAAATCAATGTTTGAATGCTTTAAGACAGTTAAAAAAAATCCATCATGACATTAACTATACAGGGTGACTGGTGAATTACTATCAATATTTACAGAGGATACTCGGTACATGATTCTCATTCGAATTATGTAAAAAAAATAGGTACTTAATTTTTGACAATATTCCCACACATTTCAATTTAAATAAATGAAATGTAGACACATTAATTTTCAGCCATAACGGCGGCGCGTGCGGCCTTGGCCTTGTACTGTGCCGCTTGCCGCCGCCCGCCGCAACCCCCGCCAATTCTAATTCCCTCCTAAATTCGATTAGTAGGTCACTAGGTCAGTTGGGCGAACGCCGCCATAAGGTTTGTACGCCGGAGTACGTCCATCTTCCAGCGCGCGCGCCTAGTGATCGATCTTACGCGTATACCTAATATGTCTCGTGTGAATGTGACCTGTCATAAGTAATAAGTTATGGCTTATCAATACACAAATGCAGAGTACTTAAAAGTGACCCGTTCGTGTTATATCATGTAAAAGACAATAAGTATGGTTGGTTCATTTATTACGTAAGACGATTTAGGGGGAGAGGGGGTCGATCATGTCTTTAGTCTCGATAGTTCTTAGGTAAAATTACAAAAATGCGCAAAGTGAAAATACCTTGAAAAATCGCGGACAACCGCGCGAGTGCCGACTAGTTGTCACTTGCTTTCGTAAACAACATTCGTTATTAAGTTGATAAATTTTAATATTGTAGTTGAATATGTAGTTTTTTTTTTTGTTAAGCTTCTGGACTGAAAATCTTATGTCGGTAAAGATCATAATTAAAACCAAAGTTTATTAATACCAAAAAATAAAAATTATTAGTACCTACCTAAAGTACAAATAAAAATAAACATTGAAACAAACCAAACGTGTATTCATTTTTTCGTTTAGATTCTTACGTAATAAATTAATATTTATCAAATTATCAAGGGGAATATTTATCAAGGGGAAGGGGTCGGCCTAATCTTATTTTGGTATTTTTGCCTGTCCTAAGCTAAAATTAAAGTATGAAGGGGGATTGGATCATACTGGTTTGTCAAAAGTAGCCTGCTACCCTGTTAACACTTGGCGGTGTTTGGACGTAGGTAAACGACCGCGCGATAACTAAATGTACCTATACCTACACACCTTTTTTTTTTTTTTTTTTTTTTTTTTTTTTTTTTTTTTTTTTTTGATATCGCAGGGTAACCCATTTACGGGTGATATCCAGGATGCCCGGGTAGGCATTCCTAGACCATATGTCGGCTTAGCACTTGGGGGTGCACTACCGACCAAAACCCCTGCGGGAGCCTTCAGCCGCTTAATTGGAGGGTCCCGGAACTGCAGGCAACAGGATCCATTAGGATTATTGATATATACAACATATTGAGGGTTCCAAATCTACGAACAGTATTTGAGTATGCTACGCACATATGAGCAATAAAGGATCTTGACAAGCTTAATACTATTAAATTGAGTGCTTTCGCGTAGAATGAACCCCATTGACTTATTCGCTTTTTTACAATATTGTTTATATGCTTCTCATACGTCAGCTTAGAGTCACGAGTAACGCCTAAGTCTCGTATTCCATTTACTACTTTAAGCTCCTGCTGTCTTAGTAGATATTTAAATTTGATATTATTATTTTTACGCGAAAATGTGATCGAAAAGCATTTTGTGACATTTATATCTAATTTATTTATGAAACAATAATTTTCGGATCTTAGAGATCCTGCTGTAAAAAAGACAATCCTTTTCAATACGTACACTTTGAAAGATCTTCGTGTCATTAGCATAAAGTACGAATTTTGAAAGCTTAAAGCAAGAAGCTATATCATTTATGATAAGATTGAACAGCAAGGGACCCAGGCTCATTAGCCTTGTGGGGCTCCAGATGGTACTCAGTTCCATGAAGACATATAGCCATTGAGAACAACAGCTTGAGATCTCATTACAGTATAAGCTTTAAGGTAAGTATAAGCCACCTGTATAAAGTCCCGTGAATTCCAGCACCAAAAAGCTTTTTCAAGAGTATTGTATGATCAATACGATCAAGACATTTGCTGTATCAGTGAATCAGTGAATATACAGTCAACCTTGTGCACCTGAATCCATGCTAAATGTAATATAGTCTGTAAAGAGCAGTAAATAGAAAGCTGTTGAGCGTCTTTTAACAAAACCGTATTGATCGGGCATAAACGAAAATTAGAAAAAGCTATAGACTTGGATATGAACTACCCTTTCAAGTATTTTTGCGAAAATACATAATTTGGGAATCGGCCTATAGTTTTTCACCTCACTCCTATTTCCACTTTTGAAGATTAGGGATATAAAGGCGGATTTCCAGATTTTGGGAATGATACCTTCTTTTAATGAGCGTGTAAATAGTATTACTAGGGGTTTAGTTAGGCTGTCAGAACACCTCGTAATAAATATGGTGTATGATCGGGATATACTATGGTTGGGGGACGGAGAATGAGTATTAGACTGAGTGCTGGAGGTGGTAGATAACAGAAATGTGGACTGGAAGTAGTTTGAAAACAATCTACAAATATCATCCCCTGTATCAGCAGTACTTTCTTCGTAAGACACGGAGGAGGGAATATTACTAGAACTTTGTTTATTTGATTTTATAAAAGACCAAAATAACTTCGGGTTTTTGGCTATCGAGTCCTCGCATTTCTTAATATGAGTAGTATAACAATTTGATTCCAACGATTTAGCCCTGTGACGGAGTAAGGAGAAGGTCTTCCGTGTTACCATAAATACGGTACTTTTGAATAAATTTAAAAAAAAATTCTTGAGTACCTTTTTCAGAGTGGCATTATATCATGGTGGAAAGTTAGTAGCTTTTATAACTCGGCTTAATAGCTTTTATAATCGGTGAAAGTGAATTATTATTAAGGACTTTTGTCTTTGATGATATGATGAATAATTGATTCTAGTGTAAAAAAAACACAGCGATTGTATACATTTTATTATCAATATCTATCTTTTGAAAGTCTTTGATTTAAAATACACCATCATAGATATAGACCATAATAGACTTCATCACATCTCAAGACGAAAATGAAGACTCTACGATAAAAAAGTTGATTTCAAAGTGGTAGTTTTGGGTTTAACAAGTCTTAAATATTGCACTAAAATATTATTGAACCTATATTTTGTGCCCGGCACTGAAGTCACTAGTTATGCATTGCAAAATTTTTTGATGGTATTTCGTCTAACACTATAAACTGATTACCAATTGTCAAAGCATTTGAAACGATATTATCCTATGAGCATTCTGAATTTGTCAGTCGAATGTGATGTAATCGAACTACGTGCACCTAAAAATATAAGTCATACTACAATTTAAAATATACCTATTTATATTATCACAATTTTTACATTCATATTTTCATGATATTGCTCGTATCGCAATGTCAAAAAATTGATAGATTTCAATATTAAGCGCTGTAATGTAGATAATATCTTAGAAAAGTTTTATATGAAATAATCAAAAATCTAACTTGGTACTAAATTTCTAATCTAAAATTAACTATAACAAAACCCTTAAGCTTCAATATCAGAACGTTGTTTTAGCACCTCTGTGTCTACATAGTAATGAGCAAGAATTATACAGCGTTGTGTTGCTGCATAGGGCCGCAATCATTTACATCTACCGCCAGCTTGACACTCGACATACATTTCGTTTGTATCCAATTTTTATAATTAGATGAAATGAGATATCATCGCTGTACCAAAGTATTTTAATTTTATTTTTGCGCTTTCATTCGAGCTAAGGTTGTCCAGCGCATAAATTCTTCTAAAGCGAAAGCTGAAGAAATTAGGTGTGATACCGTACAATCAAATTTAGCGCGTAATTGTTGGTGGTTGGGCTGATAAAGAAAACAATGTAAAAATTTTGTAACTTAAAATTTTCATATTTCTGCCGATCTGCAGTGCATTACCGTGCCGAATATAGTATAGAACATTAACCTAACCTGAGCACGTATTTGTGCGTAAAGGTAAAATCAAAAACAAGAATTACAATATATATATTATAAATAATAATATATATATATTTATTATTTCAGTTTCACCATGAAATAATCAAGAGTTTAGTATTTTGACAAATTCCAACCTTAGGTGGTTAAATATCAATGTTTTACATTACATGGTTTTGCTTTTAAACTATCCAAGTTCTCAAACTCGTGTCATTAGCAGTCGTCAGAGAGCGCGACTATCCAACTATTCCATCAGATTTAGTTAAATTTAACATAATATTTCGAATTTCTTAAGAATCTGTTGGGTAAAAATAGCCAAAACAGCTGTTGCAAGATTTATAACAGAGTCGTGTATGATACGTTTAGCTGAATAAAACTGTTTTACATGGGTTATATTACTCACAGGTTAAAGTCAGTGATCACAACTAAAATCAGAGATAAACTATTTAATTTAAAGACCTAGGTATATAGGCCATAATTGGAATAGAAACACAGAGATAGTCTTTATATACAAGTCAGTTATTTATGAAAGTAAAAAGTGTGGCATATAATTATAATCTTCACAGAGCGTACCCAAACGCTTGTACTAAGATTAATTACAATGAATATTATATTCCTCAAACCTTCATTAAGAATAAATCTTAAATAAATTAAGCTTAAAATAGATAGCTGTAATAATTTACCAGAATTCGAAACGTGCCGAATCTATAGACAAAACATATGTAATTATTGTTTTACAAAATTTAAGTTTTAAAATTTTTTATAATCATCATCATCATTATCATTACAGCCTATACAGTCCACTGCTGGACATAGGCCTCCACAAGTTTACGCCAAAAATAACGTGAACTCATGTGTTTTGCCCATAGTCACCACGCTGGGCAGGCGGGTTGGTGACCGCAGTACTGGCTTTGTCGCACCGAAGACGCTGCTGCCCGTCTTCGGCCTGTGTATTTCAAAGCCAGCAGTTGGATGGTTATCCCGCCATCGGTCGGCTTCTTAAGTTCCAAGGTGGTTGTGGAACCTTGTTATCCCTTAGTCGCCTTTTACGACACCCACGGGAAGAGAGGGAGTGGCTAAATTCTTTAGTGCCGTAGCCACACAGCTATTAAAAATATTAAAAATTAAATCTATAATCTATCTATAATATATATAAACGCGTAAGGTCATTCATCACGAAATCTCCGAAACTATAACATCTACCAACTTGAAATTTGGCTCCTTATAAGACGTAGGCATCCGCTAAGAACGGATTTTACGAAATTCGACCCCTAAGGGGGTAAAACGAGGGTTGGAAGTTTGTATGAAAGTCCTATGTTTTTGAAGTAAGAGACTTGAAATTTAAAATGTAAGCTCTATAGATGGTGAAAAGGTGTCCAAATAATGTATCTTTAGAAATCAACTCCTTTTTGGTGTTAAAACGGGGGATCGTAGGTTGACTCACTAATCACGAAATCTCGGAAACTATAACACCTACAAACTTGAAATTTAGCAGGTAGGCTAGTAATATATATAAAAGCGAAAGGTCATTCATCACGAAATCTCCGAAACTATAACAGCTGCAAACTTGAAATTTGGCAGGTAGGTTCCTTATAAGACGTATTTTACGAAACTCGACCTCTAAGGGGTAAAATGGGGGTTGAAAGTTTGTATGAAAGTCCTATGTTATTGAAGTAGGAGACTTGAAATTTAAAATGTATGCTCTATAGATAGTGAGGAGGTGTCCAAATAATGCATCGTAATCTATATATATAAAAGAGGAAGGTAGGACACTGACTCACTCATCACGAGAACTTAAAAACCGCTGGGTGGTCCAACTATCCAGCATGGACAAAGATAAAATTTGGCAGGGAGGTAGATTACCTATAGTTAGTAGACGTCCGCTAAGAACGGATTTTGCGATATTCCACCGCTAAGGGGGTTTAATTGGGGTTGATAGTTTGTATAAAACATATACAGCAGCTATAAGTTCGCCTGATAGGCTATTTATACTGCAGCCTGAAAATAATACTAAAAATGTGGTGTATAGAGAGGTTTTATAAAAATAACTATTAAATTATACTAAATTGTGCCTTTTAAAAAGTTACTCAGTGTGATTAAGCATTTCAAGTGACTGAAATAAAAAATAATTTGCGTTAAAAATCTTTATAGTAATGCAGATCTTCATAACCACGCGGACGTAGTCGCGGGCGACGGTTAGTGTATTGAAAAACAAAGTCCCCAAAAGTGTATGTGATCGATTCGCTCAAAATCTACTGAACGGATTTTCATACGGTTTCACCATTGGAGAGAGGGCTTCAAGAGGAAGGTTTACGGAACGGCTAAGCCGATTTTGATGAAAGTTTCACTGGAATGTTCCTGGGAAAACTTTGTGACACACTGACTTCAACGCGGGCGAAGCCGCGGGCACAGCTAGTATATATAAAAGCGGAAGGTCACTCATCACGAAATCTCCGAAACTATAACACCTACAAACTTGAAATTTGGCAGATAGGCTCCTTATAAGACGTGAACATTCGCTAAGAACGGATTTTACGAAACTCGATCCCTAAGGGGGTAAACGGGGTTTGGAAGTTTATATGAAAGTCCTATGTTTTTGAAGTAAGAAACTTGAAATTTAAAATGTATGCTCTATAAATGGCAAGAAGGTATCCAAATAATATATCTTTAAAAAATCAACTCCCTTTTGGGGTTAAAACGGGGGAATGTAGGTTGACTCACTCATCACGAAATCTCCGAAACTTAAAAGCTATAAACTTGAAATTTGACTGGTAGGTTCCTTATAGGTTGTAGACATCCGTTAAGAACGAATTTTATGATACTCGATCCCTAAGGGAATAAAACGGGGGTTGGAAGTTTGTATGAAAATCCTATGTTTTTTAAGTAAGAGACATGAAATTAAAAATGAATGCTCTATAGATGGTGAGATGTTCAAATAATGCATCGTAATCTACATTTATATATAAAAGAGAAAGGTCACTGACTCACTCATTACGAGAACTCAAAAACCGCTGGATGGTCCATCCTGGATGGATGATGAAACACAGATGAAATTTAACAGGGAGGTAGATTATAGTTAGTAGACGTCCGCTAAAAACGGATTTTGCGATATTCCACCGCTAAGGGAGTTTAATTGGGGTTGGTAGTTTGTATGAAACATACAGCTAGTTTTTAACATATAATTTTCAAACTAACTAATTAAAATATTTTGAATTATTCTTTTTATAGTTTTTAATCCTGGAATATTACAATTTCGTCTATGTATAATGTACAGTAAGTAGGTGAGCTTAGCTCGGTATTTTTAGTAAATCGTGTTTTTTGGAAATCATATTTTAATACTCATTAAATATTCATAAAATATGAATAATATTTTTTTACCGACATTGATAAAAAGTATAATAAATATAAAAATCAAAAATAAAAATTAAAAAAATAATGATAAAATATAAATAATATTTTTCGATTTTACATACATTATTAAATAAAAAATAACGAGTGCAATTAGAAGAAAAAAAGAAAAAATAATAATCGATCGGGGATTTGAACCATGGTCTTTACAGTCGTTCGCAACCGGCCGATTTTCCACCTGAGCTATTACAACTTTACTAACACTCGCGAAAATTACCTTCGCACTTTAACGATATTTTTTCATTGTCTAAAAACTGGGATAAAACAACATTTTCTAAAAATGAATCCTAGCCAGATTTATTTGTCTCACCCGAAATTCCCTACATACTAAATTTCATGAAAATCGTTGGAGCCGTTTCCGAGATTCAGATTCTATATGTATACAAAAATTGCTCGTTTAATAGTATAAGATAAGATAAGATTAATAAGCGTAGTTTTCATAAGGATTTTGAATTTCTAATCAATTCTAATATTATAAATGAGAAAGTAACTTTGTCTGCTTGTTACGCTTTTAAGCCTAAACCACTTGAAGGATTCTGATAAAATTTGGTGTAAATATAAAGAAGATCTTAAACAAGGAGGTAGACAATTTAAGTAACGTTAGTTTAGCGGATAAAAAGGTCTGCAGGGGAGTAAATTAACTACTAGTGAAATACAGACGATGTCGCAAGTACCAGCTAGTGCTACAACAAGTACAATAAGTTTACGTCTCTACATTATAGTAGATAATAAAGTTACATCCCCACATTAATAATTAAATAATTACAAATATTTTACATGTAGGTATAGCAAATAAAAATTGTTATGAAGCTTAAAAAATAAACTTACAAATAAAAAAGTAAGAGAGAAGTAAAATACGCATCTAGACTACAGAACACGGTCCATTATTGCTGGGAACGTTAATTGCAGCCTGTGTAAATGTGTTAAGTGTTTGTGCGAGTTTTAAACTCAAAAGTCAGTGAATTTTGTAAATTTCTGATACAAATTATAACTTCTTTTACGATTTAAAAATGCACGAACTGAATTTCGAGATATTGTACGTATTTGTAAACGCTATGCAGCTTAAATTTTTTTTTTTTTTTTTTTTTTTTTTTTAAATATATAGACTAGCGCTTGACTGCGATCTCACCTGAAGGCAAGTGCAGATGCAGCCTAAGGTGGTGCGCGCTTGCCTAGAAGATGCCTATTCACTCTTGATTTAAAGATACCCAAGTTATAGTTCGTTGGAAAAACGGAAGCCGGAAGGGCATTCCAAATTTTTGCGGTGCGTATTAGGAACGAGGAAGCAAATCGTTTAGTGCGAGATCGTGGGATTTCAACCACATAGCGGTGCAGATTCATGCGATGCCTTGCGGTTCGGTGGTAGAAAGGTGATGGTGGAACCAAATTGTATAGTTCTAGAGCACACTCTCCGAAATATAATCTGTAAAATACCGACAAACAAGCAACCTTGCGCCGATGTTCGAGACTTTGAAGTCTAGAGCGAACCAGCGATTTGTCACCGATGAGTCTTCTGGCGCGTCGATCCACAGAATCCAAAGCAGCGAGCTGGTACTTGGCAGAGCCATCCCATAAGTGGCTGCAGTACTCCATACACGATCGAACTTGTGCTTGGTAGAGAGTAAGAAGCTGTTCCGGTGTGAAGTACTGCCTGACTTTATTGAGGATACCAAGTTTCCTACCAGCAATTTTTGCCTTGGACTCTATGCATTGTCCGAAGTTCATATTAGACGAAATATTTATGCCTAGAAGATCAATACTATCGGTGATCGGTACAGATACACCCCGGAAAGACGGAGCTAATGGGAATGGACTCCGTTTAGCAGTGAAAAGACACGCTTGTGTTTTGGAAGCATTAAACTTGACTAGGTTGGCGTCACCCCAATCGGATACCTCTTTCAAAGCCAAATTCATGCGTTCAACCAGGGCCTCTCTATGCTCATGAGTTTCAGCCCCACCAGCTCGGGGACCGGACACGTATCTCTCCGTAACAGTGCTGTCATCCGCGTATCCAAAGATACCGGGCCTGAGGAGGTCATTTATGTGAATCAAGAAGAGGGTTGCAGAGAGAACTGATCCCTGAGGGACACCGGCATTAACCGCCATCAAGTCAGACGAGGAGCCATCTAAGACCACCCGAAATGATCGCCCACTCAGGAAATCTGATATCCAGTCACACAAGCTCGGGGGTATTCCGTAAGCTGAAAGCTTGCTCAATAGGCTCTCATGCCAGACCCGGTCAAATGCCTTCGATACATCGAGTGAGACAGCTAACGCCTCTCCGTGCTTGTCCAAGGCTTCGCCCCAGATGTGCGAGGCGTACACTAAAAGATCCCCCGTGGACCTGTTACGGCGGAAACCGTATTGCTGGTCCGACAGGAGGTCATTCAACTCGAGGTATGCTAGGAGCTTATCATTCAGTATACGCTCCAAACTTTTACACAGTATGGAGGTGATCGCGATAGGTCTATAGTTAGCCGGGTCGGCACGACTACCTTTTTTTGGTACAGGTTGTACGTTGGCAATCTTCCATGCTTTAGGAACTTGAGCGGATTTTAGAGAGAGGCGGTACAAGCGCGTGAGAATAGGAGACAACTCAGGAGCACAGTGTTTAAGTACTCTTGCTGGTATCCCGTCAGGGCCACTAGCCTTACTCACATCCAAGTTACGGAGTACTCTCAAAACCTCAGTTTGGCGAATGCGTAGTTCTGACATAACAGAGTCGCAAGGTGGATGTCTGGGCGGTGAGGCACTACCTGCATCAAGGAGCGAATTTTCTGCAAACAGATTCGCCAAAAGGTTAGCCTTGTCTGTCGCAGTAAAGGCCAGCGATCCATCTGGTTTAAGCAGAGGAGGCAGCGAGGGACGGCAGAAGCTCATTTCAACCGACTTAGATAGTGACCAAAATGCTCTACTACCGCGCGGATGGGAAGCTAATTGGGCTCCGATGCGATTAATACGGTTGAAACGAGCTTTTTTAAGAACCCTTTTGTAGGACTTGGCAGCAGAGTTGAACGCTCTCTTCCTCGTAGTGATGTCCGGAGATTTAAGGGTACGGGCTTCAGCCCACGCTGCAAACGCTGAGTTCTTACGGGCTGCAGCTTCGGCACATTCTGCATTATACCACCTAGGGATCTTGCCATCTAGTGATACATCAGCAAATGGAATGAAGTACTCCATCCCCTGACGTATCACTTCAGATATTTCTTGTTCGCAACTCGACGGATCACAGGAAGAGAAGCAAGTCCGCCGCCAAGGGTAGGATGCAAAAAAGTGTCGCATCTCATCCCAATCTGCCGACTTATATCGCCACACACGTCTGGTTCCGGTAGGACCTGTATCCAGAGGGTGAAAGTTAGATACTGACTTTACCACACAGTGATCAGATGTGCCCAGGGGAGCTGCAACTGATACCGAGGACCGGTCTGGGTCAGTTGTCAACAGAAGGTCCAAACAATTAGGTGTATGGTCGTCAACGTCGGGTACTCGTGTTGCTTCTTGGACTAGCTGAGTAAGATCTAGCGACAGGGCAAATTTGAGCGCCTCTCTCCCGGCGTGGTCGGTATTCTGGTATGGGAACAGCCAGTCTTGGTGGTGGGCGTTAAAATCCCCCAGGAATACCATTTGGGCAGCTGGATACCGACGTTGGACCATGTCAGCCGTCTCACTGAGATAGTCGAACATCCGAGTCGTCTCCTGATCACCACTGTGCGACCGATAGGTACAGGCATACACAATCTGCTCCATGCCCGTGTCCAATAAACACCACATGATGGAAAGGCTAGGTATCTCTAAGTTACGGAGACGCCGGCAGCAGACATCATCACGAGCAAACAAACAGACTCCAGCGTGAGATTTAAAATTATGTTCGAGCGAATACCCAGGGTACTGCAGGTACGTTACATCTGCTGGGCTACCTATTTGCGTCTCCGTAAGGAAAAGTAAATGCGGCCTCTCAGTCTCCAGGTGGTGGTGGACTGCATCGAGATTTGAGTGCAATCCTCGTATGTTGGTGAGGTGCACTTTGAGAGAGAGGAGGTGCAGCCGCTGTTTAACCTTACTTTTTTTCTTGTTCTTCATTGTGGTCAAGGGGTGAATAGGAGGGGAAATGGTAGTTGTACGAGGGGCTACGTCTATAGACTCCACGATTTTTAAAGAAACCACACTAAAGAAGACTCGACTGGAGACCGCGGGGACGCCCGAACCCCCCAGGAAATCGCCATCGGGTCCTCTCACCGGTCGCCAACCGGCACGATGGAAGCCATCCCTGGATTTTTCGCTAGGTGGCGGGGCAGCCTTTCATAGGTGGCGAACCTACTAGTTGGGCCCCCTACTGCCTGCGGTCGGCCAGCGGTGCACCGTGCTTCGGATCCCGCTACCCTCCAGGTCGAGACGTCCGGCGCAGTGACTACGCAGATCAGGATCCTGTCACTAGACGCAGCGCAACTGTACATACCCATACCCCTATGATTGGCTATTACGAGCATCGTTCCGGAACGCGAGGCGCCTCACGGCACGACAAGTCGTGTCGCAAGACGCGTCACTTGGCGGCGCGTCTTTGCTCGATGGGTGGTCACACTAGCCACGGCCGAAGCCTACCACCTATGTATGTTACTCGTTTTGCACCACCCAGGGGTCACGTGTAGGGTAAAGAGGGTTAAGACCTGACTTGGTACATCCTACGGACGCGAGTAACTGCGACCCCCAAAAACTTTAAATAACGTAAATGAACCTCAAAAAAGTATTCTTGAAAATATAAGTAAAAGTTATTGGTAACAGCCGACTGATATAAATACTTAGTTTTTTTTTCGACAAATACATGTACATAAATAATATATCAAACCCAGGACAGGAATCGAACTCAAAACCAAAGAAGTAAAATGCGGGGTACTATACACTGCTATTTTGGTTGATTTTAATGATATTGTTTAAATAAGCTCTAAAATAGTTATAATGGACAATTCAATCAAGAAACAATCTATTATAACAAAGCGGACCGTGTCACATTGTAAAACAAAACCGATTCAGATTATACGATGTTCATTTATGCTAATCTGGATTTAAATTGATTGGTCCTGTAATCCTGCCGTAAGTCCCCTTCTATTTGGTGCATAACTGATTACTAATTAATAAGTAATGAGTGATGGATTAGTGTCGAGACATGGCAACTAGGGAGCTAGCAGATACGGGTGCCGATCTATCATGTCGGTCCATGTTGGTAGCTGTATGGGCGTTTGTTTTCGTGTTGTGTATGTTCTTGACGCTTGATATAGGATTTCATCGTAATGTAATCATTTTTTGTATTAAGAATCGTATATTTTTTTAGAAGAAGACCTATATTCTTTAACCACTACTGTTAGTATATTTCCTTATTTCTCATTTTTAATATTTGTTATTGTCTAGATTGCATTAATTTTACGATTTTTTAACATAAAATTTTACTATATTTTTTAAACAATTAGGTCGGCAAACCAGCGTACTTGCTGGTAAGCAGTTAACCGTTCCCCTAAGATGCCTGCACCACAAGAGGAATTGCAAGCGCGTTGCCGCCCCTCCCATTAATACCCCAAGGACATTCATCAGGCGGAGCATTCGTATGCAATCGCTTGATAAATGGAACCAGTGGTATCGGGCCGACGAAACGGCTGGCGTCACCAGGGTTTTCTTCCCTGACGCGACAGCCGCACAGAGGATCATAGGAAAAATAAAGGTGGACAGGTTTGTCACTCAGGTGTTGACGGGGCATGGCGGATTCTCCGAGTACTTGTACCGCTTCAAGTGCAAGGAGAGTCCGTCGTGCATCTGCGACCCTGAGAGTTCGGAATCTATCCTCCACGTCCTCCTGGACTGCCCAACCATGGAGTATGAGAGACTGCGCCTTGAAAGTTGGTTGGGAGCGAAATTGAGTCAAAATACCTTGCCAAGAGTACTAGAAAACACAAATAGTAGAGAGCTGTTCCTGCAGTTTTGTAAAAAAGCCGCAATAAAAGTAAATAATATAAATAAAATATAGGAAATTATGTTGTGTAAATATTGTATATAATATTTAAGTCAGAGAGAATAGTTCGTAAGTTAGTTTTGTAGCTTTTGGATTTAGTTTTATAGTTATAAGGGAAAGCGAGTTAAGAAACTGTAAAAATATAACTTAAATAATTAGTTGTAGCATATGTAAAAGATTAAACAATAATAAAATAATATTAGCTCCCTCCCCGTTCCACCTACCCTAGTGTTGTACACTGTTAAATAGAATAAGGCTTGCTCTTTTATACAGAAATGAATGAATGTGAATGGATGAAAGACGAAATTGGCATGCGGAATGATAGTGTAACGGACTAAAAGCGTGATGTATGGTAATAGAGGATTAAATTTAAAACTCGGAGGCGTAGGAAAAAAAAACCCCAGGGAGCTCTGGTCACCTTACTCGCCACTTGCATGAAAGCAGTATTATTTAGCTATAAGGTCGAGGCACTTTTCCAGTCGGGCTGCTACTGATTTCGATCAGGATATATCCTGCTGAGCCCTACTTCAGTTAAAGAAGGTTATCAGATTATCCGAAATATACAAATGCCTAAACTATTTAAACATAATATATCACTTCTAATATACCTACTTTAAAAATAGGGTAAAAACGAATGTATTTACTGTAAACAGTACCATTAAATAATAATAAAAAATTTGAAAACAATACGAGAGAAAATGATTACTTCTAAATTATTACCTCATGCTAACGCATCATTTCATTTTACAAGACATCACTTTAACGGACGACTAATTAAACCGATACTAAAATGAGTTTAGTACTTTTTAAGTTGAGTTTTGTTTGCGCGCAAACGAAAAAATCCAACTTGAATATACATCGAAAAGTAATAATTACAGCGTATTAATACGGATAACATAAAAAATTCTTCAGATGTCCATTAAATTTAAATGAAAATTATCAAAATCGGTACGACCAGTAAAAAGTTATGTTTCCTTGCAGTCGGTTATCAGTATAAAATATAATAATACCATTAAATGTAATTGTGAATACATTTAATAATAATTGTGTTTGCTCGCAAACGAAAAAAAAACCGACTTCAATTACATCGACGAGTACAACGTAGATCGACGAAAAAATAGTCAAGTAACTACGCGCTATCAAAGATTACTCAAAAAATAGTTATCAGATCGCGATAAAATTTATATGTGACCACATGATAAACATCAGCTTTTAATTAAATTAAAAATTATCAAAATCGGTATACCCAGTAAAAAGTTATTGCGGATTTTCGAGAGTTTCCCTCGATTTCTCTGGGATGCCATCATCAGATCCTAGTTTTCTTATCATGGTACCAAACTAGAGATATCCCCTTTCCAACAAAAAAAGAATTATCAAAATCGGTACATCCAGTAGAAAGTTATGCGGTATAATACAACGTGGATCGACGAAAAAAGCGTCAAGTAAAAACGCATTATTAGATATAACTCCAAAAGTTATGGTTAGATCTCAAATAAATTTAAATGGGACACACACCACCTTTCGATTAAAAGAAAATTTGTCAAAATCACTCCACCCAGTCAAAAGTTCTGAAGTAACATACAAAAAAAAAATACAGTCGAATTGAGAACCTCCTCCTTAGTCGCTTAATAAATATGAAAGTTGGATAACGCAGTGGCATGTTTCCGGAGGGACGAAAAGTACCTACTACTTTGATTATTTTTGAACTTCTAGTATGAAGGCTTTAAATGATTTATTAACTTGTTTTTAGTTTCTCATTTGTTTCTGAAGTTTGTGACGGAAAGATTACTTACTTAATTTCAAAAAGTTTAAATAGAACATTTTTAATAATAGCAACACGGTACTCGAGACCGAAGCCTAACGTTTCTGTTTTATTATTTGCAATTTAAGTGCTATGCTACGCGAAATGCATTAGAAGTATAACATTCTGCTGCTTTTCATCTTGCATAATACTTGCGGCACTTAACGAAAAATTACAAAAATAACATAACATTTTTATGTTTGCTGTAATATATGCACGTATTTGTAATTCTAGAGCAATATGACCCAGTTAAAAAAGATTTAAGCATGTTGTTAAGTACGAGAGTTTTTGATAGTAAACCAAACTAAGTTTTATAAAATACTCAATTAGGTAAGTTTGTTTTACGTAGTTTTTACGAGGAACATAAATACTGACACGAAAACTTAGTTTTTAACAACTAAATTATGACCGAAAACTGTTTGAGTTGTTCTGAAAAACTATTTTTAAACTGTGTTTTATATAAAAAGCATTTTTTTGTTTTCTTATTCCTATAACTTTTTCATACAAAACAAAATATAAATATATGGATTTTTTGAGTAATAATTCGGAATTTTTAGCTGCCTTTTTAACCTACTACAAAAAAGGAGGAGGTTATTCAATTCGACCGTATATATATATATTTTTGTATGTATGTTCGGGGATAACTCCTTTGGTTTATGAACCGATTTTGATAATTCTTCTTTTGTTGGAAAGGAGATATCCCTAGTGTTGAGTGTGAGTTGATACCAGAATCTGACGGTGGGATCTCAGAGAAATCGAGGGAAACTCTCGAAAATCCGCATAACTTTTTATTGGGTGTACCGATTTTGATGATTTTTAATTTAATTGAAAGCTGATGTTTATCATGTGGTCACATATAAATTTTATCGCGATCTGATTACAACTTCTGGAGTGATCTTTGATAATGCGTATTTACTTGACTATTTTATCGTCTACTTACGTTGTATTACTTGTCGACATAATTGAAGTCGGTTTTTCTTCATTTGCCTGCAAACACAATTATTTAAAATACACTTCTTGCTATTTATACTAGTACAAATATTTAATTTCTTTTTTTGCTATATTTAAAAAAAAAATTAGAAAGGAAGAGGAATAGGCTCCGAAACTACTGAAGCGATTTGAAAAATTTTTTCACTGTTGGGAAGCTACACTATCCGCGGGTGATATATGCTATATTTTATTTAAAAAAAAATAGAGGAAAATAATTATTTTGACATTTTTGCTAAATACCGTGCGAAACCGGGGCGGGATGCTTGTGTTATATAAATGTACTTAATGCGAAAACTTAGCGTAGCCTTACTGTACAAAACTAAAGGGATTCGTGAATATTACTTTTGTTCTCTGCGCTTTTAATTCGCAGTTTATTTGCGTAGGACTGTTTAATTCTCTTAGAATGTTTAATGTCTATCTGAGCTGACCTTTTGTCTAAGTATAACATTTTAACAATTATACTTACGAGGTGTTTCAGCTACTGTTTAAGGGTCAATATTAGAATGAACAACGACTATAGTTTACCAAAACCAGTGTTTTCTTGACAGTTGTACATATGTTATTATGCCCAAAGGCAAAAATAAAATGAGAAATGTTTTATGACTGCGTAAAGTTACTCAATTGCAAAGGATTTAATTTATAACTGACAAGGGAGTCGTAGAGCATAAATAAAATCAGTGATATAGCAGTTTGGGATATTCTCACGCACACTTTTGTCAAAAATGACAACTTTAACGCTATCAAAACGCAACTAACACAATATTCACTGCCAAAAAGAATCATTTTACATTGATTACGATCTTCGAAATAAATCCATTTCGATTAGCGACTAATTTGAGCTTTTAAGCGAATAATAACAGTCAAACAACTATTCCAATATAATTATCTTCAATTTTTCAAAATACCATAACGTATAATAACAAATATATTATTTGTTTATTAATTTGGATGTTTTCTAGAAAAAAACGAGTGTGCCAAAGACCACACGACTGAAGTAAAACTTACGAAACGTAACTCTCTCTCCCTCTAGTTCTACCTTCACTAAAGTATCTCCGTCTTAATTTCCATTCACCTCGCCTGATCACACTTTTCGTAACGTTCTCGTCACGCATTCACCAGCTTACTCCCCAAGTTAAGCGTGCGTAACAAAACATAAGAACATAATTCGAATGTGAAGTATTACATCAAAATTTTGAATCCTTACTTCACATTCGAATTGTGTTTTATTTTTAATTTATCAAGCTCAAATTCAACATATTTCGTACTTTTTACGCTTTAAAAATGATGAACAAATTTCCAACTCTATGTATTGAGTTATATCGAATACCAGAACTATATTATTTTGTAAAAATATTTACCTTAAATTGTATAAAGGCATAATTTTGCCTGCTTGTGATTTTTAACCGACTTAAAAAAAGAAGTTGATTCTCAATTCGAGAAAATAGTCCGCAAGCTAGCAAGTAGTTACACGTCGAAAGGAGGCACAAATAAGTTGCTTGCAAAAGTTATGAAGGGATGTTTAATAAATCTGAATTTAGGAAAAAGAATGTAGACTACCACTTCTTTTCTCCCTCTCTCTCTCAACTCGCAACTTACCCTTCTCAAAACAGTTATATATTTAAGTTACTTTACACCGTTTTTATTTGGGATCTGATGTACTACCTCGATTGTTACTTAGATTGTAATTTAAATGAATGTTTTTTAAAATATGTTTTACTAAGAATATTTATGAACAGGCTTTGTCGAGTCTTCACTTCGAAGATTCCGCAATGCTTGAAGACAAAAATCTTCGAGCAATACATCCTGGCTGTGTTAACATACGGAGCCGAGACGTGGACATTGACGAAAGGACTGGTCCACAAGTTTAAAGTCGCTCAACGTGCAATGGAACGGGCTATGCTTGGGGTTTCTTTCAAAGATAGGATTAGAAATGAGACTATTCGCGAGAGAACGAAAGTAACCGACATAGTCCACAGAATTAGCAAGTTGAAGTGACAGAGGGCTGGTCATCTGTGTCACAGGACTGATGACCGTTGGAGCAGACGGGTCCTGGAGTGGAGACCGCTTCTTGGCAAACGCAGTGTGGGACATCCTCCGGCCCGTCGGACCGACGATCTGATCGATCGGCTGGATGAGGATTGCGGAAAACCGGGATGTCTGGCGCGAACTTGGAGAGGTCTATGTCCAGCAGTTGACTACAATAGGCTGAACTGACTGACTGACTGATTTATGAACCTAACATAAAGTGCAGTATTGTACAACAACGAAAATTCAAGTTAAAAACACTCCTAAAAATTAAACACCGAAAAATATAATTTCTCATTATCATTGTATTGAGAAGGTAATTTTGTATTTTATTTTTCCAAGTCGGAATTTTAAGACTGGCATTTCGACTTCAGCAATCCGCGAACATTATATAACTGTTGCGGCTCAAATCCTTTGTCTAATATTTTTCGCTAAAGCAAAGCAATGTCACAATTTTCCTCATTTACCACTGTCTAATTTTTGTTATAAAAATTTAATACAACTTTTTTTTAAGTTTTTAACTGGTAATTTTATTATAAGATAATCGTAAGATTAGAGTGGTTTTTTTTTGGGTCTAATATATAAACATACTGTGTGGCTACGGTACTAAAGAATATAGCGCCCACCTCTCTTCCCGTGGGTGTCGTAAGAGGCGACTAAGGGATAACACAGTTCCGCTACCTCCTTGGAACTTAAAAAGCCGACCGATAGCGGGACAACTATCCAACTGCTGGCTTTGAAATGCACAGGCCGAGGACGGGCAGCAGCGTCTTTGGTGCGACAAAGCCGGACCTGCGGTCTACAACCCGCCTGCCCAGCGTGGTGACTATGGGCAAAACACATGAGTTCACGTTATTTTTGGCGTAAACTTGTGGAGGCCTATGTCCAGGAGTGGGCTGTATAGGCTATAATGATACACACATAAGAGGTTATTGGTACACTTCAACAAACTTAATACTGTATTGTTTTCTAATGTTTACGCGAATTGCACTCATTATAATGAAACATCTTTTTCGGATTTTATCGCGGTTTATTAGGTTTTGTTTATCCCGACGTTATGATAATACTGTAGTAATGAAAAGAAGTGATAAATTACAAACAACTTAGGTATAAAATACTATTTGTTGCCCGCAACTTCGTTTGCATGAGAATATATGATATAATTTAATAATAAACTTAGCAGATTTTCTTACTTGTGTACCAATATTGCTAGCTCTTATTACGCTACTAAAAAGTAAATTTAAAAATTATTAGAAAACCCAGAAATGCTTAAACGCTTGTTTTGTTATTTTATGCAAGTAACTCTGAAAATCTTTCGATCAAAGTTGTTTCGAAATTATTTTCACAATTAGTTGTTTTAACATCGATGATTTCGTTGTTGCGTTCATTAACATTTTAGGACATTATTAATGTTGTTATGGACCTCTTGTGAAACTGGTTATAAATGTTTTGGCAAGTAATTCTATTTGTTATTATAAATCAATTAATTCAAAGTAAAAAGGAGTCTCTAACAGTTTTATCTTTTTTTTTTGTTTTCTCTGTCCTGTCCTCCTGATGACGCAGATTCGATAAATAGAGTATGTATGAATATATAGTAATAGATGTATAAAATATTTTTGTGTTAATTTTGAAATACTAGTGGTCATGTTGTCATTTGTGGTGTACAAATATTATATTTACGGCGTGTTATTCGAAGCTAATGAAGTGTGAAGTGTCTGTCCCTGTAAGTCATCCCACCGTGCCTCAGAGAGTGCGTTAAGCTGTCGATCCTTGTCGGTGATTATTATCATAGACAGCTGATAAAGATCGTCAGTCTTATTAGATAATCTATCGGTCAACCCGCAGTAGAGCAACATGGTGGATTAAGCTCCGATCCTTCTCCCACACCGAGAAAGAGGCCTATGGCCATCAGTGGAATGTTACTGGCTGAATCAAAAGTATTGTAATACTAATAAAACTTATCCAATTTTAGCTAAATAAACGTATAGAAATCTGAATCTAAAATATATCTACAATTATCAAATATTTATTCTATTTTTAAACTTATAATTGAATAAAGTTTCAGAACGTTTTATCAAAGTAAACAAAAATGTTTCTATAGCTTTAAAAGTTAAATCAATCATCAATAAGCTAAAATAATTGTTTGAATTATTCTTAAAGTTCGTAAGGAAGCGAAATCAGTGTCGTTTTTAAGGAGTGAGAAAGTTTTTCAAGGGCTTACCAAGCTACAATTCAATGTTTAATTCTAAACAAAACAATAATTGTGTAAATTATGTAATACTTCTTTCCAGATTTCTACAAAATACTTTCATCAATTCTTGATTTTTTTCTAAATGGTTGGATATATATCCAACTATTCTGTTATTCGTCTATATAGACGAATGGCAGAAATACTAAACGCTTTGTAATGAACCTTGAAATAATTTGTATATAATTAGTACTGATTACATATTTTAATGTTAATAAATAATTGTGTCGTAACTACTTCTTTAAAATTATAAATAAACACACACACACACACACACACACACACACACACACACACACACATAACAGCACAATAGGTAGGTACAAGTTTGTTTTTATCCTATAATTCCTACCAAAAAGAAGTTTACGACAGCAAATCCGCGGAGAATATAAAGTAATACTTGAATAAATGATAGCAAAATATATGAATAATATAATCGTTGTTGCAAAGCTGTTTTATCCAGATGACATCTTGAGGAATAAAGATTACAAGTGAAAAAAAACTTTTTCTGTCGAGAACGAGAAAATTATTTATAACGCTTATTTAAGAGTTAAAAATGCTAAATTAACTTTATCAAAAAAAAATATTTTTAGCAGAAAATATCTTTATAAGGATAACTGAGTTTTACGAATTCAATTTTAATTGTGAAACAAAAAAAAATACTATCGCTAATACTAATTGCTGCTGCGCATTTGGCTGCTTCAATATTTTGGAGGTCACTATGGGCAACACCGCAAACTAGGAAACCATCTATTACCCATTATATAACTAAATGTATAGTTTTCTAGACAATTTGTCGTGGTTTATGCGCTATGACATTAACGAAGAATACCCAATCTATTACTCAGGCCATACTTACGCATCGTTCAAGTTCAGGAATTAAATCCAACTTAGCACCTGATAATTTGAGTGCTAAATTTGCTTGACAGGCGGTTTTTGTAAAACTTGTCTTCTATCCTGCTACCGTCTATTCACGTAATCTTTTAGTGATTTTCTCTTGTTATATGATGAATTGTATTAGAAAAGCTACACTTAATGTATTTGTTAGACCATTAATAACCATGCAATAATAGTATCTAAAACTTAACAAAAACCTTAATACTTTACTTTGCAACCTATTTCAAATATTCTTTTCATCTCAATTCACCCGTTTAACAATCGACTTGCTATGTGCTACTATAATAAAATTGGTAAGAATGTTTTTAATAAAACTTGGAATTTAGATCCGACTTTAAAGGTCCTGGCAAACTGTTTTGGGGTAGTTTATATAAAACTTTCTAAGGCATATATAGGCAAAATAGTATGCATGGGCAATCGCGCCGTTCATTAGGTCGAAACTAGAGTCATTACAGTCGAGGTTGTCGAGGTTGTTTTGTAAAGATAAAGAAGAATTTAATTTCCGCTTATTCAAACTGCAAAAATACTATCGCTAATACTAATTGCTGCTGCGCATTTGGCTGCTTCAATATTTTGGAGGTCACTATGGGCAACACCGCAAACTAGGAAACCATCTATTACCCATTATATAACTAAATGTATAGTTTTCTAGACAATTTGTCGTGGTTTATGCGCTATGACATTAACGAAGAATACCCAATCTATTACTCAGGCCATACTTACGCATCGTTCAAGTTCAGGAATTAAATCCAACTTAGCACCTGATAATTTGAGTGCTAAATTTGCTTGACAGGCGGTTTTTGTAAAACTTGTCTTCTATCCTGCTACCGTCTATTCACGTAATCTTTTAGTGATTTTCTCTTGTTATATGATGAATTGTATTAGAAAAGCTACACTTAATGTATTTGTTAGACCATTAATAACCATGCAATAATAGTATCTAAAACTTAACAAAAACCTTAATACTTTACTTTGCAACCTATTTCAAATATTCTTTTCATCTCAATTCACCCGTTTAACAATCGACTTGCTATGTGCTACTATAATAAAATTGGTAAGAATGTTTTTAATAAAACTTGGAATTTAGATCCGACTTTAAAGGTCCTGGCAAACTGTTTTGGGGTAGTTTATATAAAACTTTCTAAGGCATATATAGGCAAAATAGTATGCATGGGCAATCGCGCCGTTCATTAGGTCGAAACTAGAGTCATTACAGTCGAGGTTGTCGAGGTTGTTTTGTAAAGATAAAGAAGAATTTAATTTCCGCTTATTCAAACTGCGAGTATCTGATATCGGCGATATTAAAGGGGCATCCGGCACATAATTCAATTCACGCCGACTGGAGGGAGCCGTAACTACGATGGAACTCTAGAAATCTAGATGAGACTTTGTCTCATGCTTGTAATTTGTAGCAATAAGTAATACAACGCTTATATAAGGGCTGTTTTGTACCTACTCAATGTATACAGAGTATGTAATTATATAGTTTACGGCATATTGCGATTACGTTTTTATGCTATTAGGGTGACAAAGTTGACAAGTTTACCAACCCTTCATTCGGGGGACTGTAAGTGTATTTTCAGGTTTTATTTGTGTGGCATTGACGCGATTATCGTAGTAGAAGCAATGTGGGTATGCGTGTATACATATTGCTTTATTTTAAATGAAAAAAGAGGTATGCTACAACAGAATTTAGCATGTAATTCTTACTTCTCGACCGTACATAGTGCTTTTTTGTTAACAAGAACGCGGCTTGATATATAAAAGCACCAATAAACAAAAATATATGGTGTCTCTCTCTATAAAGTTATATCTGTGTTTTTGATCACGCAAATTGGCTGTTACTTAAAAACTCAAGATCAATGAATGAATTTTTTTTATTTGCATACCAAACTTGAGACTGTAAATTTTATATTTCAAGCAGGCACTATATTACTACCGTCGATGAATGGAGGGAATAAATGTATTAGTGGTATTACAATGCGCATATGTGTTAAAAAACTATAAATGTTTATAATTAAATAGTATTATATTTATAATGAAAGTAATGTAAGAGAAATAAAATCACGCAAAAGAATTATGTAATTATTACTGAATGTGATACAAAAGAGAAACCGCTAAGTTTCTCCAACGGTTGGCTTTTGTTCAGAAGGCGATATTTAACGAGCTAGAACTCAACTGAAACAAAACGTTTTGGCTTACCCTTCGCCATATTCTCTACTGACCGTAAAGCCACATTTTTTCAATAAAAACTGCTCTCTACCACTATTCGTAGGACGACTCGTGCCACGGAAGTAATCATTATATTGACTACATTTAAGTATTTATGATACGAAATAACATGAAAACATTTCACCAGTTCTGGTAGCAAAATCAACAAATAATTTAATTATTACATAACATTAGGTACCTACATTATAGACATGTATCTAATATTATCAAGAAATCTTAAGTTAATCCTAATAATTTAATTATATAAGCAAATCTCTTATTTGTGTTTTCTGGCAAATAAAGCTAAGATTAATATAAAGTCAATATGAATCTATAAGTATGTATATGTATGTGGTGTACATACGTATATACGTATATGAGTATAATATGTTCATGTGTACGTTACGTATTATTTTTGCGCCCCATCCCACACACCTTATTTAGTCCTCTGCCCAAAGGTTGCCTGGAAGAGATCGCTGTATTAGCGATAAGGCCGCCTGTTGCAACTGATGCAAATTCTTTTTTTTATGTATCATTTGTAATACTGTTAAAACCTATTGGTGTGCGAAAGTGTAAAAAAATAAAATAAATAAATGTGAAATGTGGTGACATGTAAAAGGAAGGAAAAAACAGTGGAATCCGCGTTATTCTCGGCATTAAATATGCATGTCTTTAATGTAACATAGAAAAATATTTTTGTCATCAAAACGAACCCACATATAGCATACGTATTTCTACAACAGTAAAATGCCATGAGCTTGAACGAAATATGAATTATTGCAAATATATTTTCAGCTGCATGCCAATGCTTACATAACATTCTAGCGATTCCGATATTCGAGACTTATTTGGGCCTATAATTTTTTCACTATGTTACGCTGGCGGTCGCGGGTTCGATTCGCACTCACGACAGACATTTGTATCGGCCATATAGATGTTTGTCGTGGTCTGGGCGTTATGTTTGTGTATTGTGTGTTTCCGGACCCCCGACACAGGAGAAAATCCTACTGGGGGATCCGTTGAGTGTGAAGCGTTTATTAATTAATTACATTTTTTTTTTCTTACTTTAGTCATTAAGCATATTATAGAAATTTAGAATATAATTTATTTATTTAGTCGTAATGCGTACCATCTAAATAATATATTAAATCGTAAAAATATTTGCTGTTGCGTCGAGTGTTTTGTCGCATACAATAACTAATAAAATATTTGTCCTATTCAGGAAGCTCTCAGCATCGTCAATATTTGATGGCGGAATGCTCTACTGTTTTGGGGTCCCCTTACAAAATTTACTTGAACTGTTAAATACCTAAAAACGTATTCTTTTCTAAAACAAAAACGAAATGAAAGATCTAATAAGTCTTTGTATACATAAGTGTATTTATATGGTAAAACCGGGAGAGATGCCGCAGTGGGATAGATGCCTCATGTTCTAAAAACCTAACATCCCGAACTCACAAATAAAAATTAATCGCATAAGTAGGAGTCGAAGTCACCCCGTCCCTCAGATATCCACAGATATTCGTGTGGCAAGGACACGTTTGGATCGTGTGTGTAATTTTCTCCGTGGCGAAATTTACAAACACGTCAAAGTTTTAAAGGTTAGTATTTAAGGTTGTATAATTTTATAAATAGTAATAAATTCCGTTATATTTTTTATCACGTCTATATACTGGGTCATTGAGTCTGCATATAGTTGTAAATAGATGCTATTTTGTTTATAATTTATTTAAAAAATACGTAGGCATCTATCACAAAGGATAGTTGCCCTGATTTTTTGAGGTATAGGTGCCCTTCATTCACCATATACAGAGTAAGTTTATATGTATAATTTTTTTTGTGTCTGTTATATTTTTTATGTATTTACGTATATTTATGTTTGGATGTTTTTCTGATTCTAGCAGAACTATGCCACGAAATTATAAAAGAAAGGAAGAAATGTGAGCTCGAGTATGTTCTTGGACTAAAGAAAACCTACAGTCAGCTTTCGATGAGAAAGTATAATTGTGCAATGTGCATGTTGACACTTGATATGAATATTTTAGACCAACAATTAAGAATTTATACTTTTGTTGAATAAATGCTTGTAAAATTTAATTAAATTTATATATATATATATATATATATATATATTTATATATATATATGTGTGTGTGTGTGTGTGTGTATATCATGTTGAAACTTAAGAATTTATATTTTAGTTAAACAAAAGCTCTAAAAATTTAATTAGGTATAGTAATCTGTGTGATATAAAAATTATATTCTAATTATAACAATTAAAAGATATAAAAAAACACAAAATTTTTTTCATTGCTATGGCCCATGTTTCTTGGAAACAATCGATGTTTTAGGAGTAGAACTAACCTAACCTAACCTAACATTTGGTTTGGGTTTTTCGTTTACACGGTTTAAAGGGCATCTATCCTACTCACTATTTTCATGGTGGGGGCAACTATCCATATAGGTAAGCATCTATCCTCAAAAAAAGGGTTCACGAAAAGCTAATTTTTGCTTAATCTGCATTGGTTAGGTTGAAAAAAAATAGTCATAATTCAACATAAAGGATTGAGCTAGCTACATTAATAAAAATTATTCGTAAAAAAATCATATTTTTTAAATTAGGTGGCTATTTCAAAAAGTGAGGCATCTATCCCGGTTTTACCCTATAGAAGAAACCGTAGCAATTTTTCACGATATTTAACCGACTTCCAAAAAAGGAGGAGGTTCTCAATTCGACTGTATTTTTTTTTTATGTATGTTACATCAGAACTTTTGACCGTGTGGACCGATTTCGACAATTTTTTTTTAATCGAAAGGTGGTGTATGTCAATTGGTCCTATTTAAATTTATTTGAGATCTAACAACTACTTTTCGAGTTATATCTAATAATGCGTTTTTACTTGACGCTTTTTTCGTCGACCTACGTTGTATTATACTGCATAACTTTCTACTGGATATACCGATTTTGATAATTCTTTTTTTGTTGGAAAGGGAATATCCCTAGTTTAGTACCATGATAAGAAAACCAAGATCTGATGATGGGATCCCAGAGAAATCAAAGGAAACTCTTGAAAATCCGCAATAACTTTTTACTGGGTGTACCGATTTTGATAATTCTTTTTTTGTTGTAAAGAAGATATCTCTAGTTTAGTACCATGATAAGGAAACCAGGATCTGATGATGGGATCTCAGAGAAATCAAGGGAAACTCTTCAAAATCCGTAATAACTTTTTACTGGGCGTACCAATTTTAATAATTTATAATTTAATCGAGATCTGATAACTACTTTTTGAGTAATCTTTGATAACGCGTAGTTACTTGACTATTTTTTCGTCGATCTACGTTGTATTACTCGTCGATGTAATTGAAGTCGGTTTTTTTTTCGTTTGCGAGCAAACACAATTATTCTATATTGTACATGTTATGAAGCGCCTCAACCTGAAACGTTACATAAAGGCTGGCTAGTCGCCAGAAACCGCTGCGGAAGATTTCGGTTACCTGTTGTGTCCATAACTATTAAATTATTATATTATTTTATTTCTTTCAAACTTCGTAAAAAATTATAAATTCTGATATACGCTTTTTATTATAGGAATTATTTTAACCTTTTTTGCGGTAGTAACAACTTAACTGATAGACAGTTGGGTATTATCTCAGAGAAAGAATGTTTGGAATTTTCTGATGCTATGATCGATCAATCCCGATCTGGTTCTGCGTGTGATATGTATATGGGTTTATATAGCGTGTACGTTAATTTTTAATCGATAAAGAAGGCATACCGAAAACCGGTTTGCTTAGTACGAGATGGGAGAAGCCTGTGTCCAGCATTAGACTGCTATATGCTAAAGCGGAATATATTAATTATTAACAAATTTATAAGTACGTACAGCAATCAAGGTGTTACCTAAAATAGGTATTAATAAGCCGTACTTAGAAAAAGACGAGCATAACCGTCTGTTAAACATTCATTTAATATAAAATATCATCATTCTGGTCGGCTATTTAAACAAAGTTTAATATAACGAGTTACGCGCTCGACATGTTAACAATGGAATGGCCCAAAGAATTAAACGTATCCATCCTTACGTAGAATGATTCTTTTATGTGTTTTGACAGTGACAGATCTGCTTCCTGCGTGTAACGACTTTTGACTAGCCCGTTGGCGTTGTTTGCAGTGCTTTCTGTTTCGCGGGTTGCGGGTTTATTCCCGCTTAATTCTGGGTGTAATATTTGTATTTATATATAAGATATTCATTTACTTGTTTTTTCATTTATTAACGCCTGCATACGCCTGTTATTTAAAAATCATTTAACATTTATATTTTGATACAATAAAAAAAAACATTTCCGAATTTTCCTTGGTTATATGGACCTGATCTAGATCATGAAACGATCATAATACAATAATTAGTTTAGCAGGCATTACAAATCATTTAATCTTAATATAATCTTATATATAAAATTCTCGTATCACAATGTTAATGTTCACATACTCCTCGAAACGGCTGAACCGATTTTTATGAAATTTAGTGTGCATATTGGGTAGATCTGAGAATCGTGCAACATCTATTTTTTATATCCCTAAGTTATAAAGGGGGGATTAAGGGGGTTAATAACATGTATGGCAAAACAAAGTTTACGGGGTCAGCTAGTAATTATATAAAACAAAGTTGGGTTTGTTCGAACACTTATGACTTGAGAACGGCTGGACCGATTTCCGTGGTTTTTGATTTGTTGTATTTGTCTCCGGCCTGAATAGCAGAATAGCTAATTAAACACTTTGGAACATTGGACGAAAATATAAAATAAAAAGACTTTTCCAATATAACATGTTCATGGGTGTCGTAACTGTCAAACATTTAATGTTCACCCTGTAAACTCTCCCCTCAAATTAAAGAATGTATCGGTTAGTCTTTAGATTAAGATCCGTCGAATTAATTTTGTAACGATATTATGATGATAAACGGTCAAATTTTAAAGTTAGATAGGTTAGGGTATTTTTTTTTTTCTTTTTGTTTTGTAACGAAATTATGCCGATAAAGGGTCTAATTTTGAGCTTAGATAGGTTAGATTAATTCTTTTTTATTCGACGTGTCTTAATCTAAATACTTACCAATTTATTTAAATAAAAGTTTCGAATCGACTACGATCTCAATCTCGACGAATAACAATATTTAGATTATTGCGTATTTTAAATTTTAAAAATATAGAATAATGTCAGTAATGAATAAGGATTGACTTAAACGAGTATATTGGCTGTCAAATATTTGTATGCGTTCAAAAAATCATTTTGTGTTAACAACTTTCTTCCATATATAATGATACATTTTTAACAACGAAAAACAGTATCTAAAGATATGACATTAATTATTATCATCATATATGATACTAGCTGACCCTGCAAACGCTGTTTTGCCGTATATGATATTAACCCCTTTAATCTCCCCTCTTATAACTTAGGGGTATAAAAAATAGATGTTCGCCGGTTCTCAGACTCAGGTTGAGTCCTTTGTGGTTTTGCCTCGCCTTAAACCCACTGTCACATTTGCTGCGTGGTTGTCGGGCCGGATATTGCCTCAAATACGATAAACAAGATACAATAGTCTCTCATCTCATATACATGGATGATATTAAGTTATATGGAAAAACAGAAATGGAAATGCAAAAATTAATAGATACTACAGCACAAATTAGCAAAGACTCTAGCAACTAGCAAGGCTCCCCATTCGTCTTCGGCGTGATATGCACATCCTTTCCACTCTCTTTAATATCCTTCATGATCCAAATGCTCCCCCGTATCTTTGATCCCGATTTCACCTACTGCCCTCTCCTACTCGTTCCAGGCGCCCTGGCATTACAGCTAAGCTAGACATACCGAAATGTAATACAAAATTTAAATTAAATTCTTATTCGGTACGCGCCTCCATACTATGGAACAAACTCCCAAGAGTCATTCAAACTAGTCCTTCCCTTGTTTCCTTTAAATATAAATTAAAGAAACACTTGCTTTCACTAGCTAATGTGTAATCATCTGTATATTATAGAATATGTGTGTATTTACTTATATATTATAGTGAGTATGTATATGTTTATATATATGTATAAGTATATTTGTATTTTGGTATGTATCTTTATATGTATTTGTTAATATGTAGTATGTTACACATTTTTATATATATAATTTTTTTTTTGTCTTTGGTGTTTTTTTTTATATTTTTTTATTTTATTTTATTTTCTTCTTAATGAATACTTCTTGCACTGTTTGCCTCACTATATGAATCACTTACTCATGACCATGGGTTGACTGGAAGAAATAAGTCAAGTCTTTCAGAGATAAGTCAAGTATAAAAAATAGTAAGGTTTATGGCAAAGGTTACTATTTTTTTATGTTTTATATCTATTTTTGAGTGCAATAAAGTATATAAAGTATAATAATAATAATAATAATAATAATAGGTAAATACCAAGATAAAAACAATTAATAATTAGAAAAAATATATAAACAAAATGAAAAATAAGAAAAAAAAGAAATCGGCAATCTGCATAGCGATGCACTTATGGGAGTACTGAAAAGGATGACGCTCAGCATTTGTTGGAGAATCAAGATCCTTCAACACCGATTTTCAGCGTCACCCGTAAGGAGATTGGCGGAAAGCAGTAGGTGCATAACATTTTAGCACGTTTTTTTTATCAAATTAACGAATGTGAAACCGCAGGGCACAGCTAGTATATTATAAATAACAATGTGAAATAAATAAATGTATCAAAAGGCACAAATAAATAAATAAATAATTCCAAAGTAAAAAAGGCTACTAATAAATTTATATAGTTTCTTTTTTAACTTTTATGTACATTTATTGAGCGAAACTTATACAATGTGTTGTATTGTTTCCCGAACCCTTGTTGCAACCCTTTGTCATGACTTATTGCGAAGCTGACTCGCTTGTATTTTAAGAGTAATTGAAAAATGGCCGCTCGCTTTTTTCTATTTTGTCTAAAGAGAACAACTTTTATTCGTTGTGAGCTTTCGTTATTTGCCATACAGCGGGAAAACTTAACAATTGATATATATTTATTAGTACAGATTTCCTTATAAAATAAAGATATACATTCTAACTACGCAACATATATGTAAGGAAATGAATAAAAGTAATTGAATTTATGAAAGGATTCAGACGTTTTTGCGAATAGCAACTTGTGGCCTGTCTCATGTCAGAGAAACAGCCTAAAAGCCTACGGCTTAGAAAAAAAGTGAAATATATAAATAAATATTGTCCTTGACACAAATCTCAAATTATACCTTTTCACCTTATTTCGTCATCGGTTGTTACTTTCTTTGACTGTATTTTCATAACACCAGTCACAGGATACTTATCCTTCTGGAGGCCGGTAAGTATGTCTGTCGCCTTAAGGGTAGCTATGGTGAAGAATAACGATTTAAGTTTACGTTTTTAGTCTCCTCCGATGACATTAAGTCTGTTCATATATCATCCAGAGAATCAGAATTTCCCAACGGAGAAATATTTTAAGCAAATGCTTTTTATAAATATGCCACCATTTCACACGGGCGCGATTTGTACAGTGATTATTATCTTTGCATATTTATTTATATACATTTTGAATTTTTATAACGTTGTTACTCTTTTGAATAGTTATCGATTGGACTAGTAATCCGTAGGCGTGGATTCTGCTTTCTGCTTAAGGGATTGTAAGCTCGATTCCTGGCCGTAGTCTGGATGTAATATATATTTATTTATGTATGTACATTTACTACAAATTCATATTTATTTATATGAAAAAATGTATTGCTCACAGAAACGCAAAATAGTTTAAAATGCAACTGCTTAAACATATTTTTCGTATCACAAAAGTTAGATTTAATTTATTAAATACGACATCGAACAATATCGCACACAATCCAGCCACCGGCACCGTTGCTCATGTAATTACATTAGTGTTCTCCACTGTAGGTTCTGCGTTAAATACATTATGACGGCAGACGAGTGACCATAATTGTATTGTTTATTTTTAATCATCAGCCTGTGCCATACATGACAGCCATGTTCGAGATGGATTAGATCAAAATGATTGAACTTACAGCCCCACATTGATTAATTACATTATGTTTTTTTCCAAAATTTGTTACCGTTTCTATTTGTACTATAATTATTTTTATTAAATTCAAGTGCCATAATTTTTAAAATTTACTAGGACCAGAGACCCTGTGTGGCTACGGTACCCTGTGTGGCTACGGTACCCTGTGTGGCTACGGTACCCTGTGTGGCTACGGTAGTAAAGAATATAGCCATCCCCTCTCTTCACGTGGGTGTTGTAAGAGGAGACTAAGGGATAACACAGTTCCACTACCACCTTGGACCTTATAAAGTCGACCGATGGCGGGATAACCATCCAACTGCTAGCTTTGAAATACACAGGCCGAAGACGGGCAGCAGCGTCTTCGGTGCGACAAAGCCAGCTCTGTGGTCACCAACCCGCCTGCCCAGCGTGGTGACTATGGGCAACACACACGAGTTCGCGCTATTTTTGGCGTGAACTTGTGGAGGCCTATGTCCAGCAGTGGACTGTGATAGGCTGAAATGAGAACAAAAGACTTAAAAAAAATACATTTTTTCTAAATATTATTACAATTTCAAGATGAATAAATAACTTGCAATGGAACGGTCTACGTTTGCGATCTCTCTCAAAGATAGGATTAGAAATGAGAGTATCCGCGAGAGAACGAAAGTGACCGACAGAGGTGGTCACTTGTGTCGCAGGACTGATGGCCGTTGGCCTAGACCTGTCTAGATAGGCAAACGCAACTTGTGACGTCCTGCGGCCCGCTGTGCCGACGATCTACGTGCCTGTGTGAAAAATATACGTATTTACATAATTTTACTCTCATCTATCCATCTTTCACCGAAAATACGGTAGGCTATTACCATACTTTTGACTATGGTAAATCTGTCGTCAAGTACGTCTCAACGTGCCAAGGTATAAATATATGTATATATGGACTGACCAATCTACTTCTTGCATTCTACCTCCTACATTATATCATATTTTATATTTTTAGAACCATTGAAATCCATTAAAACAAATGAAATCAATATTTTTTTAATGTCTATAGCATTTATCGTATTTACTGTAAAAAATAAAATTTATATAATACTAGCGACCCGCCCCGACTTCGCACGGGTGCAATGCTGATACTAAATATACTACAAAATGTCTTTATTTATAGTGTGAAGCTAGCTTATACAGCATGGCTATTAACATAATAACAACAACATTCAAATATGCGTCGTTAGATTACACATTGTTACAGAATGCGTTGAAGAAATAAGTGTTCACTGCTCGTTCCCGGTAGGTGATAGCATGATAATATGTAGTCTATATGTTGACCCGACTTAATAATGTTTGTGCCAAATTTGAAATAAATCCATGCGGTAATTTTTGAGTTTATCCCGGACATACATACAGAGAATTCGTTGAGGAAACAAAGGTTCACTGCTCGTTCCCGGTAGGTGATAGCATGCTGATATGTAGCCTATATGTTGACCCGACTTCTTAATAATATTCGTGCTAAACTTGAAGTAAATCCATGCGGTACTTTTTGAGTTTATCCCGGACATACATACAGACAAACAGACAAAAATTCTAAAAACTATATTTTTGGCTTCGGTATCGATTGTACATCACACCCCAAGTATTCTTTAAAAAAAATATTCAATGTACAGTTTTGACTTTCCTACCATCTTAATATATATAAATCTCGTGTCACAATGTTTGTCCACGATGAACTCTTAAACTACTTAACCGATTTTAATCAAATTTGCACACCGTGTGCAGTTTGATCCAACTTGAAAGATAGGGTATATTTTGTTTTGATATATGTAATTATTATATTTAAGAAAAAAAATAAGGCGATACGAAGTTTGCCAGGTCAGCTAGTTTTATTATATGTATAGATAATTTAATATACTCATGGCTGTAAATGATGACGGTATAAGTGTCAAAACTAACACACACCACCACAATACAGTGAAGCTTGTTACACAAACATCTTAATATATATAAAAAATCTCGTGTCACAATGTTTGTCCTCAATGGACTCCTAAACCACTTAACCGATTATAATAAAATTCGCACACCATGTGCAGTTCGATCCAACTTGAAAGATAGGCTATATTTTATTTTGATATATTAATTATTATATTTAAGAAAAAAATAAAGAAGACGGTACAAAGTTCGCCAGGTCAGCTAGTAATAATATAATAAATAGCATTGGAAAGATTTTTAAAACATCCAAAGCAAGCAAGTAATGTAATGTATGTTATTACGTATACATATAAAGATTTAATCAATTTTATACTACTGTTAAAAAATAGAATAAATATCGATAACTGGTACATGATTATATAACTGCTGTGCTGCGACTACGTCCGCGTGGTATTTAAAAATAATTATTTTTTTGTTTTTTTGTGTTTGATCTCAAACGAAAAAAACCGACTTCAATTACATAGACAAGTAATATAACGTAAGTTGACGAGAAAAATTAACAAATGCACTAGTTGTCACTACGACTTTCGAGGGTTCCCTTCGATTTTTCTAGGATTCCGTCATCAGATCCTGGTTTCCTTATCATGGTACCACCCCTGGGATATCTCCTTTCCAACAAAAAATTTATCAAAATCGGTTCATAAACGACGAAATTATCCCCGAACATACATACATGCGTCTTAGGTGCGAAAAAGCCAGCCCTGCGGTCACCAACCCGCCTGCCCAGCGTGGTGACTATGGGCAACACACATGAGTTCACGCATTTTTGGCGCGAACTTGTGGAGGCCTATGTCCAGCAGTGGACTGCAATAGGCTGGAATGATGATACATACACACACATATATATATATATTATAAATATATAAAAACAGACAACTATAGATATATACGGTCAAATTGAGTAACCTCCTCCTTTTTAAGTCGGTTAAAAATAGTTATTGTTCATTTCGCGGAGTTATAAAAAAAGTAGTCTGAGTTATTCCTTATTACATCAGCTATCTGCCAGTGAAAGTCCCATCAAAATCGGTCCAGCCGTTTCCGAGATTAGCCGGAACAAACAGACAGAAAGACAATAATTGTAAAAAATGTTATTTTGGTATAAGTACCGTGTATACATCCATATGCATTTAGTAAAAAGCGGTTATTTTAATATTACAAACAGACACTCCAATTTTATTTATTTGTATAGATTCGAGTCATACGCTTAAAGACAAAATAGCTTATAATTCTGTTTACTGTATATTGCTGTGTGTGTTGGCATGACATATGTCCAGCGTTCTGAAAATTACAGCCACGTGGAATAATTTATGAGTAGTCAGCTCATTACTGAAATTATCAATGGTTGTGCCTTTGTTTATTATTATGGTACAATCTCTGATTTTTATTTTAATATTTGATAGTTAACTAATACTAGTGGTTGGCCAGTGGTCAGATTTCAACCATAATTAATGTCCTATTATCGTTATGTCTGACATTCAGTAAAGATAAACAATATTAATCTATAATCTATTCTCTTTTTGACCACAAACTTTAACAGTAAACAAAATAGTATATATGCGTGTGTGTGTCAAATACGTGGTAGTGTTTGTAATGATTTTTTTTTATTGATAGAATGTATTTTTATGCATAATTAAAAAAAATTGCATTCTGCACTCCTTCTATATAAACTATAATTGTGCGAAATTTCATAGTCCTCGCAATTTTCGTAAAAAAGGTACAGAGTTTTCCTTCACGTATTATTGTAATTAACTAATAATAATAATATTAATACGTAATGTTGGTAATTTTATGTAGTTTCAAGTAGAAGTCAATTAACATTATTTGGTTTATATGGTCTATCTTCGCTTCAGCCTGTAATATCCCACTACTGGGCATAGGCCTCTTTCCCCATGTAGGAGAAGGATCAGAGCTTAATTCACCACTCTGCTCCAATGTGGGTGGGCGGATATATTCCCTACTATGAGTAACGATCGCTATCAGGTGTACATGATAACAACCGGGACCAACGGCTTAACGTGCTCTCCGAGGCACGGTGGGGAAACCCACAAAGGACTGCACAAACGCCCAGACCACGGCAAACACCTGTATGGAAAATACAAATGTTTGTCATGTGCGGGGATCGAACCCGCAACCGCCAGCGCAACAGGTACAATCCATGGCTGTAACCGTTGCGCCAACGCGGCGTGATCTATCTTAACTTAGAGCTACTTATAATAAATAGTACTGAAAAATGCCGAGAAATATTGACAAAAAACAATTAACGTGAATACTTTTAATTTACAATTGTTTATCAGGCCATATTTACCATGTTTTATTAGGTATCGTCTAATTATTGAAAATTCGTCACAATATTAATGAGAAAAGTTATCTTAAATATTAAAATATAATGTATGCTGAGTTTGTTTGTTTAACGAACTAATCTCAGAAGCTAACAAACCGATTAAGACAACATTTACGCGTTAGACAAACTTATTACTTGTATAGTAAATTTGAAAGTTCTGATAGATAGATTTTTGTTATTTAATAATGCTAGACTGCCTGGATGGATCTGGAAGGAATTGTTATATAGGTTAATATTTGTATATAATAGGTAATATTACTAGCCCTATCTTTTACATTATTTTAATTAAAACTGTACAATTATATATTTATAACATAATACAAATTATATATTTATAACACAATACAGGCGGCCTTTAATTTTTGGAATTGTACTTGTTGTCGTAAATACCAGTGCATACATACTTAAAGGTTCTCGTTACAAGTTTACGTCACTTCATATAGGTATTTAAAAATTTTGATAACTGAGGTTTATTGGTACTAATTTCTGATATTTTTTATTAATTTATTAAATAGTAATATAACAATAAATTCAATACCACAATATTCTTTGACGATAAACAAAAGACTTAACTTGGAATCTCCAATGTACGATTCAAAGGTTTTTAAGAAATTTTCTAGAACATTAAACATCAATAAGTCAAATTTTACTTTATATATGTATTCATTATAGATTTTCCTAAAGCCGATACATACCATAAAATACAGTGAAAGCAACGAACCAGATTACGCCGAGACCTACATTTGGATAAGATTTTCTCTACTTGCCAATCATTGCACTTAATCTAGACTTAAGTTGGGATTTTAACATAAAGGCGACGAGTGACGTCATTAATAACTTTGAATTTAGATTATGTTGGTAACTGATCCTTAATAAATTTTTGTTTAACATATTTTTCAGACTTCTTTTAATACCTATGTAAATTGACTAATATAACAGAGGTAATTTTTATGCATCAAAGGTTAAAATTTTATTATTTTTATAGTATCATAAAGTTAGTTCCGGTTATAAAACTTTAAAATACCTGCATTCGTTCAAATACCTATTTGGGTTCACAATAAGTTAAATTATAATTTTTATTTTTTTGGGTAGGAAATTCATGGCTTCGCCTTCACATTAAGTCTTAAATTGTATAATAAAAACAAAGTACCTTCACATTTATCATTTTCTAATCTATCGAAACGGCATCGCGTGCTGTTTAAATGATAAAATAGGTCGACAGTATATTGAATGATTTGTATCTGTATTTGCATATAAAATAAATGCTACTATTATGTTACGAATATTAATTTTAACCTATCTCCTAATAGCAGAGATTCATAAATGATGGGTTATGATTATGAGTCTCGTAGCGCATCTCGGTAGAAATAGTTCATGTACATAGTTCGTAGCTGGTACTGATATTGCGAGTGAAAATCGAATAAAAAAATCAAATAATACTTAATCTGAGTAGGTTTTAAAAACACTTTTAAATCGTCATATTACAAATTAAAATCATAATTGTTTTTGTTAATTAGTTATAGTTAAAGGTGAAGCTACCACCGATTCGGAATGAAGAAGTCCAAAAAGGAATCGGCAAAAATCTACTCTTATAAAAAACTATGTTTTCTTATCAATATTCATTATAATAACTAGCTGACCTGACAGGCGTTTTCCTATCTTGCGAACTGTCAATAACATGGGTGTTAAATAATTGTTCTTCTTGAATGTTGTTTTCTGAAATTTATACTTTTTGGTGTAATTTTTCTTATTTTCACTTTATAAGAACCTTCTACAAGTGTAAGAAAACTTTTAAAAAATCAGTCGAATCTGTCCAGCCATTATCGAGTAGTGCGATTTTTAACACATTTAGCTATGCTTTTATATTTATTTTGAAACTAGCTGCCCGGACAGACTTCGTTCTGTCAAAATTTAATAGTAAAAATTAAATTATTATTAATTTTTAATTCGTATTTAAAACCTTCGGTGGGTCTTAAGGAACATATAAAAAATAAATTAGCCGAACTTCGAGCCATTCACGAGTTACGCGCTTAGCAACATTCATTTTTATTTATATAGAAACTATTCTAAAACTATGTAAACTCCTATATATTTTTTTCCTCACGGCTTGCTTCCCTATTTCAATTTCAATTACTTAATATATCTACATAACATAATCGTTACAACTAGCTTATTGTTATTAATATAAAATTCATATACTTTCAAATCTATTTAAATAATTTTTCAATAAAACGTTAATGAAAAAACATAACTAAGAAGTGAAATCTCTTAAAACCTGGTTCGGTTTGTTAATTTAAAGACAGTGAAAGGTGTCTTGAGAAACAAATAGTAAAGTCTTACCAATTAATATTTATTAAATGTAAAGGCAAAATATTATCAAACAAAGAAACATCTTGATTTCTTTAAATATTCGACGTATTTGTATTAATCCTACGTTAATGATCTCAAGGGACAGATACGACCACGGAAATCCTACGTAAAATATTTTTCAACGTAAAACCCTATATAAAATATATTTTTATATAAATAATTATTATATTTAAAACAAAGGTATGCAAATAAAGGCTCTAAATCTGAAGCAGCATAATTGAGAAAATACCTTAATCTTACAGAAAATCACTGCCAAATAATAATGTGCTATCCTGTTCCTGTTACAAGTAATGTTTTCAGAGCTCTTGAGTAGAGTTAAAGGGTAAGGGATAGGGTTGGCAACATGCGAAAGATTCTCTTTGTGTTACAGGAGTCCACAGACTAAGGTAGCCGCTTACAATAAGGCAAAACGTACGCTGGTACCAGAGTTCACGAGCAAATCAACACATATCGCTGTATATCCATAAAAAATAAAAATAACTTATCCTGAATAAAGAACAATCTTCTGATTATTTATAAATATCTTAAAATATCAAACTTCTTAATAACATAATTTTAATAAGTTTTACGATAACCGTACTTAGTTTATTCTGTAAACGACCCACTGATGGTGCGAGAGTAGGTAGGTATACTGCGCTACCTGTATGTATAGTTTATTGCACTCAAAAATACATGTAGGAACAACATAATAATAAGGTTTATGGCAAAGTTGGACTTATCTCTAAAAGAGATTTATTCCAGTCAACACATGGTCATGAGTAAGTGCTTTATATAGCGAGGCAAACAGTGCAAGAAGTACTTACTTAAGAACAAGAAAAATAACATAAAAAAATAAAAATATAATTGTGTTTACTCGCAAACGAAAAAGAAAACCGACTTCAATTACATCGTAGTAATACAACGTAGATCGACGAAAAAATAGTCAAGTAACTAAGCGTTATCAAAGATTACTCAAAAAGTAGTTATCAGATCTCGATAAAATTTATATGTGACCACATGATAAACCCCAGCTTTCAAATAAATTAAAAATTATTGAAATCGGTACACCCAGTAAAAAGTTATTGTGGATTTTCGAGAGTTTCCTTCGATTTCTCTAGGATTCCATCATCAGATCCTGGTTTCCTTATCATGGTATTAAACTAGGAATATCTACTTTTCAACAAAAAAAAAGAATTATCAAAATCGGTACATCCAGTAGAAAGCTATGCGGTATAATACAACGTAGGTCGTCGAAAAAGCGTCAAGTAAAAACGCATTATTAAATATAACTCGAAAAGTAGTTGTTAGATCTCAAATAAATTTAAATGGGACCAAACAACACATACCACCTTTCGATTAAAAAAAATTTGTCGAAATCGGTCCATCCAGTCAAAAGTTCTGATGTAACATACATTAAAAATAATTGTGTTTGCTCGCAAACGAAAAAAACCGACTTCAATTACATCGACAAGTAATACAACGTAGATCGACGAAAAAAAATAGTCAAGCAACTACGCGTTATCAAAGAATATTCAAAAAGTAGTTATCAGATCTCGATAAAATTTAAATGTGACCACATGATAAACATCAGCTTTCGATTAAATTAAAAATTATCAAAATCGGTACACCCAGTAAAAAGTTATTACGGATTTTCGAGAGTTTCCCTCGATTTCTCTGGGATCCTATCATCAGATCCTGGTTTCCTTATCACGGTACCAAACTAGGGATATCTCCTTTCCAACAAAAAAAGAATTATTAAAATCGGTACATCCAGTAGAAAGTTATGCGGTATAATACAACGTAGGTCGACGAAAAAAGCGTCAAGTAAATACGCATTATTAGATATAACTCGAAAAGTAGTTGTTAGATCTCAAATAAATTTAAATGGGACCAATTGGCACACACCACCTTTCGATTAAAACAAAATTAGTCGAAATCGGTCTACCCGGTCAAAAGTTCTGATGTAACATACATAAAAAAAAAAAAAAAAAATACAGTCGAATTGAGAACCTCCTCCTTTTTTGGAAGTCGGTTAAAAATACAGTCGAATTGAGAACCTCCTCCTTTTTTGGAAGTCGGTTAAAAAGATGATAAATTTGATAACTTTATATATATATTTAAAAATATAACATACTACATACTAACAAACACATATAAAGATACATACCAAAATACAAAAATACACTTATACATGCATAAACATATACATACTATAATACATGAGTAAATACATACATATTCTATACAGAAGATTACTCATTAGCTAGTGAAAGCAAGTGTTTCTTTAATTTATATTTAAATGAAACAAGGGAAGGACAAGTTTTGATGTCACTCCAAGTTTGTTCCATAGTATGAAGGCGCGTATCGTAAATAAATTTAACTATTTATTTATTTACAGAAAAAAAGATACAATTTATGTGATAAACAGTGCAGCAAAAACAATTAACAGTTTAACAGTGCACTGTGAACAGAACTTAAATTTTGATACAGAGAAAGATTAGATTCTAACTTACCACGTAATTATTATTATTTTTTCATCCTTCTCCTAAATGGGGAAAGAAGCCTATGCCCAGCAGTGGACTGAAGCGTAAGCGCGTTTTAAACACCAGTTTATCAATACGCCTATAATATACTCGTATTACGATTATTAAAAAGTAAGAACAAACAAATAGGAAATATCAAGTCACGCTTTGATCAGCCTACTTAAAATGTTCATAGATTTTACGAATATCAGAATACAAGTCTGTTCTGTGTCTACATTACCTACAAGTCCAATATTTAAGGGCAAAGTTATGCTATCTATAAGTACATAGGATTTACGTCCTGTACAAGTTTTAAACAAATTTTATAAAAATAACCATATGTAAATTTCTTGCAATCTGTATATTTATTAATTAACAAAATGTTGGCATTAGAATGCAAAACAACGTAATCTAAATGGAAATCTACATCACAGTTCACGCGTGATTACAATTATTTTTTTACAAATAATGACTAAGTATCAAATTACATAACCGCTAAAGTTTCGTATTAACGTATAAAAACGTACTTGTATGATTCAGTCCAACGTACCCGATGGTAACCGGAGTTTCTAAAATATAATAATCTATTAATTACCTGTTAAAATTTTGCACTTAAGGTTAAATCTATCTAAACTAAATATTTTATGCTAAAATGCATTCATGCAGAATTATTAATAAAATAGGAACAGAGCACACATAGTCAGTAGAACAAACACAAAACATAAAAATATTTAAAAAGAACCAAATTTTGCTTAAGAAAAATCGAATATAGCAATTATTGCTTACATATTGCTCTATGTTTCTCCACATCAACCGTATTCTCACTTCAAAGTACATTACATAAAGGGATTTGTTATCAAACGCTTTCAAATATTAAATTTCCTGTTTCATATTAGTATATCCTCACTCTACGTCCTATCTAAGTGAAGATATGTCGTAGCCAATTGTTCGTCAAAAATTGGTTGTTAGTAAATACTCCAATAATTTGTTTTTTCTTTAAAAAAAAGAAGAAATGACTTCAAATACGAATAATAAGAAAATCAAAAATCATTACATCCCGTAAAAAGCTATTAGGTAAAAGACATAAAGAAAAAATACCTCATCTTTTTTGAAATATTGTTAAAAACCTACACACTGTAATTTTAAGTTTCATGGTTGAAACCTATAAATAATTGTATCTACTGGTGGTCCTTAAATAACAAAAATAAAATATAAAAGTCATCACGTATATTCATACAAAGAGAACTGCTGATAAAGCAAATTGCCTCGATGGGTAGAAAAATTATATACCAATCGGAAATTCTAAGTAGTGGTTTTTAATTTATGTTCTTTATTATAACTTATGGTAGGTGACCACTGGCCTATGACAGATCTACGGTTAAGAATATGCCAAACTCTTATTAGGTAAAGATTAAGATTATATCTGGTTGATTTAAGATGTCCCAATGAATATAACCCGTGAATCTTGACCAGAAACAACCGTGGTTCCATATACTGTTGTAGTGGTAAAGTACATGTATAGTTTATAGTCATCATTACCATAAAATCAAATACCGTTGATTCAAAAGCCTAAATAACTAATAAATTAACTTAGCTAATTGACATTTAAGGTTTGTTTTAATGGTGTTCAATAAAAGGATTACCGTCCAGTTGAAAGTCTATTTGAATCGATTGTGACATATACACATAAAATTTAAAACCGATGCTACAACCGAATAGTTATAATTATGCCACAGTGCACAACGTAGTGCTACGATTGCCTTTGATGAAATTAAATGTAGAGTACGGTTGCAAAATGGTTGCAATTTAAATAATATCAACCGGAGTCAAAATTACTTTGTAAACTTTTTTTTTATTCAACTGAATGTGAAATTTTCTTATTTTACCAACTATTCGATTTTATTATAATTAATCTCAAAGGTATTATAAATTTTATAGGGAATGAAAAAGGTTAGTTAAATTTCTTTGTTATGTAGGTGTATCTTTCTACTACATTTAACGTCAGTTTAATTTAATTGTAATACCGTTATAATACATTTTGTATTAGAATTTCGGTAAGTATTATCTAACTACGTCTAGCCAGATGAATATCTGTTTGTTATAAATTGTTGCTACCATCATTTTTAATCAAAATTTTGTGAATGAAAGTTTGTAAAGACCTTAACCTTTTTTTAGTCTGTAACATTCCACTGATGGACCTCTTTCTCCATTCTTCATGTAGAAGAAGAATTGGAGCTTAATCCAACGCGCTGCTCCACTGCTCATGCTCTACTTTTACATGCTCTCCGAGACACGGTGGGGCGACCCACAAGGACACTTACAAATATCCATCCCCAACGGGAATTGAACCCGTGAACCATGTGTATTAGGCGACTGTACCACTACACCAGAGCGAATGTAAATTAATTATATATGTATATTTCAATTGAATTAATTTTTGTAGCGTTAAGATTTGGCGCGTAAATGTTACTCATGTCAAGACTAAACTTAAATTAGTTTAGACTTACCGTGTGTTAGAATATTAATAGTCTCGTTGTGAAAATAAAAGAGACTGCCTATGCAGCCGCTCCAGCTCTGCAGAGGCCGGTAGCCGGTCAGCACGTACGGGTTGAATTGCAGGTGTTGCGGCATGTCGCGCCAGTGAAGCAGCTCCACACCCTCGACCCTCGGGCCCGCTCCATTCTTCGCGCTACTACTCTCATCCTCCTTTTTTGCATCCTCCTTTTTCGCATCCTCGATCAATTCCGAACGATGCCCTTCATTATCACAGATTTGCTCCAAGGACTTTTTCCTTTTTTTGGGTCCCTTACCGTTCACCTCTTGAATTGACATATCGAACATATTTCTACATGTGTCGGGCACGCTCTGAACGTCTCTCATAATGCTCCAGTACGTGCTCGGCACGGAAGGGCGGGAGACTGCAAGGTGGCACGCGGTATCATCCGAGTCCGCATGACTCGCGGTGTTGATAGTTTGTACGGATATCACAGCTAGAGCATTGAGCTAGTTTGCGGAGATGGCCCTGGGTGATCGGAGGATGACTTTTCTTTCAAGTCAGTGGTCGGGGGCAGGCCGCGTGGCGAGCAGTACGCGGCACACGGTGCGGTTAGGGCGGGCCGCGGAGGCGCGCGACTGGCCGGGCGCCGCCGCACACTCAGTAGCACTTCTACCCCGCGCTCCCCTCATCCTATATTTGCGCACTGCGCAATCCCGATCAGCTGATTCCCGCCAGGCCCGTCCGTCTTACGTTCATTTAAAAGCTTTTTTTCTTGACAGAAATGGGACGCTTAATAAAGAGCCTTCTTAGATAAAATAGCAAATACACTTTTAGTACAGCTTAGGATTTTTTAAACATAGGGAGTAGCGAAATGCGTTGTGAATAAAGTTTAACAGATGTCAGAAAAACTAATCGTAATTTGTGAAAGAGAAATGATAAAACAAACAATAATTATTTTCACGTAGTGAAATTTTAAGGTCATCAGAAAACCTTAAGCTGCGAATACCCCTTCACAGAACAAACTTTTATAAAGACTCTTTTGCTGTGCAAGCTGTTTTGCTATGGAACGACTTACCTGTGGCTATAAGACGAGCTCAAAATTTGTTTCTATTTAAAAAGCATTTGAAAGCATATTACCTTAGTCTACAAATTATTTTAAACTCACTACATTCAATTTATAAAAGATTAAGATTAAATTTGCCGTAAAGCTATATATTTTACGATAACTGTATTTACATATTAATGTGTATGTAAATGTTTATATTTATTTATTTTTTATTGCGTACGTATGTGTATAGTGTATACATATATGAGTGTATAATTGTTATATATATTTTTTTTTCTTTTACTTATTTATACTTATATACCACCTGCCCACCTGAAAAGCAATATCCCTTTCATTATCAGGTCGTCTGGAAGAGATGGCTTTTTAGCAATAAGATCGCCTGGTCAATTTGGTACTATAATTGCTTGTTATGTAAATTTTGTTCTTTATTTAAATGTGCAATAAAGTATATTATTATTACTTATGTCATCAAATAAATAAACTTTTGTTACAAAGTTGCTGTGTGGCTACGGCACTAAAGAATTTAGCCACCCCCTCTCTTCCCGTGGGTGTCGTAAGAGGCGACTAAGGGATAACAAGGTTCCACAACCACCTTGGAACTTAAGAAGCCGACCGGTGGCGGGATAACCATCCAACTGCTGGCTTTGAAATACACAGGCCGAAGACGGGCAGCAGCGTCTTCGGTGCGACAAAGCCAGTACTGCGGTCACCAACCCGCCTGCCCAGCGTGGTGACTATGGGCAAAACACATGAGTTCACGTTATTTGTGGCGTAAACTTGTGGAGGCCTATGTCCAGCAGTGGACTGTATAGGCTGTAATGATGATGATGATGATGATGATGATACAAAGTTGATTTCTGATATATATTAATGTTATTAGGAACGTTATGTAATATTTGATTTAATGTCGTAATAAATAGTAAAAGAAATAATTATATAGGTACTTATGGCCATTTATTTATTTTTGCAGATGGTGTTAAACGTAATTTAACTTTTTTACATTACATTTTACATTTACATTCGTTACTTTACATTTATTTATTTATACATGAATTTTCGAAACTTTTTCTTGCTTTAGATCCCGAGAATATTTATATTATAAATACAAATATAATCAAACAAAAAACCAAGAGACTAAAATGGTAGCAAAGGTGGCGACACAAGCTTTTACATTTCGAAATGATTTATTCTACTTACAACTTGATTCTACTAACATTAACGTTGTAGTTAGTGGTAGCTTTAATTAACATTAGTTAGTTCGAGATTCGGATAGCATGAATATTTTTAAATCAAAATTAAAAGAACACGTATATACAATGTAACTGTAAATATTTCGATTAGGCGCTCCAGAGGTAAAAATTGTTACATCCTAAACTATACTATATACCTTGTACTATAGTATATAGATTGTATCTCATTATAAGTGAACGTTATATTTTATGAGAAATAAATTCTTTAAATCTAACTAATATTGATTTTTTTTAACTATTACCAAATTATTTGAACAGCTAAGTAAGAAATTAATACAAAAATGTACTGGTTGTTTTGCATATTATTACGATTCGGTCATTTGCATTATAACATAAGAATTTGTCAGTCAAATAAAGACGCTTGTTTACAAAACGTAGAGATAGCAAAATTATTAAGGTTAGTTCTATACTAATAACATAGCACGAATTTATAAAACTAAAATTTTATCTAGACTAGACTGTATCTAGACTACACTTGACTGTTCTAAAATTAAAAATAAATAAAAAGTTTGTACTAAGACTTTTACAATACACACAAATAGAAATATATATAAGCATTTACTTTAAGAAATGAAATGGATTTAAATAATTGTGTTTGCAGACAAACGAAAAAAAACCGACTTCAATTACATCGACAAGTAATACAACGTAGATCCACGACAAAATAGTCAAGTAACTACGCGTTATCAAAGATTACTCAAAAAGTAGTTATCAGGTCTCGATAAAATTTAAATGCGACCACATGATAAACATCAGCTTTCGATTAAATTAAAAATTATCAAAATCGGTACACCCAGTAAAAAGTTATTGCGGATTTTCGAGAGTTTCCCTCGATTTCTCTGGGATCCCATCATCAGATCCTGGTTTCCTTATCATGATACGAAACTAGGGATATCCCCTTTCTAACAAAAAAAAGAATTATTCAAATCGGTGTTTCCAGTAGAAAGTTATGCGGTATAATACAACGTAGGTCGACGATAAAAGCGTCAAGTAAAAACGCATTATTAGATATAACTCAAAAAGTAGTTGTTAGATCTCAAATAAATTTAAATGGGACCAATTGGCACACACCACCTTTCGATTAAAACAAAATTTGTCGAAATCGGTCCACCCGGTCAAAAGTTCTGATGTAACATACATAAAAAAAAAAAAAAAAAAAAAAAAAAAAAATACAGTCGAATTGAGAACCTCCTCCTTTTTTGGAAGTCGGTTAATAAGATGTTATGATTCTTGTTATTCTCATACAATGATTTAAGTATTTCGTTGTAAATGCTTCGCTTGTGGTGAAATCGATGATGTAGAATAGTGAGTGCCTCTGTGCCTCCAGTGATAAGGGATATAAAGTCGAGTTTCGACCGTTTTTGTGATTTTAACTTTGGGAATTATCAAAAAATAACGACTATTTTTTGTCTAAATCACGTTCAATTCGAACAAAATAAGAACTGAACTTTTTCAAACCTGGTTTTTGCTCTCACTTATTAACTTTAATTAAAAATAAATGCAGTTACTGTTTCCTGAAAATTAAAATTTTAAATATTAATAATTATGTTAGTCAATAAAGACGACTTGTTGTAACAAAAACCTAGAAAGGATCGATTTCTAAATCTTAGCAGACGTGTTTGAACTATAAAACAACACAATCAGAAAGTGAACTTTTAACTTTCACAGCAGAAAATTTCCTGCTCAAAATATGGAGCAGCCCGACTGGGGAAGTACCTCGACCTTACAGAAGATCGCAGCTAAATAATACTGTTTTCAAGTAGTTTTGTATTCCTGTTAATGAGTAAGGTAACCAGAGCTCCTGGGGTAATTGGGGATAGGATCGGCAACGCGCTTGCGATGCTTCTGGTGTTGCAGACGTACGATCAGGTGAGCAGTACGCTTGTTTGCTGGCTTAATTGTATATATAAAAAAAAATATTATTTATTTTATATTATATATATTATTATATTGGTAAAATTAGTTTTAAATGGCGGTCTTATCACTTACAGTTTAGATTATATGTGAATAAAAGTTATCTTAGTCTAAATTTTGTTTAATATCTTATCTCGTAAGTACATTAACATCTAGCAAAACTAATAAGATTATTACAGTGAAAACATTGTGTAGTTACTGTACGCGACTGCTTAACGATAAATTTATTTCTTAAGAGCATAAATAAATTTACAATAAATTACTATACTTGTCTTTGGTAAGTAAATTATATTATGTTATATATGTATAACAATAAAATTATAAATTAGCAATTGTTGATTCTATATTTATGATTCTTTAAATTATCTTCATTTTTAATAGGTTAGCAATATAATTTTAATGGTTCCTTAGAATCCTGTAACGGTGATAAATTAGGTAAACAATTACAAATAATACGATAATAATAATTTTAAGTGAATATTTATTTATTCATCATCACAGTAAAAAGATGATCAGGAAAGTATTTTTAAATTAATTCATTTAAAGATAAAAATATTTGACAAGTAACTAATTTTTTTAATAATAATAATAATTATTTTTATAATATTCATTCATAATAGGGTAGCATTATGGTCTTAAGGGCTCTTAAAAAGCCTGAAATGGGAATAATATTAGACAGATACAATAATTAAACAAAATTTATTGCTGCATAAATTTAAAGTAAATTTTAGGAAAATGGTGTTAATTACTTGATTAATCACAAATAACGTTTTATTTAAAAGAAAATTGTCAACTAAATATGCCAATAACTTGCTCCTATATACATATTTTAGTTACCTTACCAATGGACCAATATTTATACAAACATTAATACATACATGATAAATTTAATTAAATATTTTTTTTTCTCTTTAAGTATGAATGAAACATACACAACAATTTAATTTTTTTTTAATTTATTGGTTTGGTTCAAGAACTACAATTCTTCACAGCGTTGAAATGTCGCGTGTGTCATCTAGTTCTCGTAAAATTTATTTTAAAATTTGGTGTAAGTTTCATATTCTATAGTAACAAAAATAAAAATAATTCGACTGTGCCCTAATATTTGTGCCCTAGCATAATTGAAGGCCAATAGGAATCCTTACAATTATATAGCCATTATGTGAACTAATTAATAATAGGTACCTACCGTAAATGTCGTTAATTTAATATATTTAGGTACTTGCTTTTATTTTATTTTTTTCACTCAAAACTTGTTAACAAACCTAACAGAATACAGTCATGTTGACTACCCTAATCATAATTGTGTCTACTCGCAAACGAAAAAAACGGACTTCAATTACATCGACAAGTAATACGACGTAAGTAGACGAAAAAAATTAACAAACGCACTAGTCGTCACTACGATTTGCGAGGGTTTCCCTTGATTTTTTCAGGATTTCATCATCAGGTCCTGGTTTTCTTTATCATGGTACCACACTTGGGATACTTTTCCAACAAAAAAGAAATTATCAAAATCGGTTCAAAAACGACGAAGTTATCCTAGAGTTATTATAAATAAAAACAATTGTTGTGTTTGCAGGCAAACGAAGAAAAACCGACTTCAATTATATCGACAAGTAATACAACGTAGGTAGACGAAAAAATAGCCAAGTAAATACGCATTATCAAAGATTACTCCAAAAGTTGTAATTAAAATGTGACCACATGATAAACATCGGCATTCGATTAAATTAAAAATCATCCAAATCGGTACACCCAGTAAAAAGTTATGTGGATTTTCGAGAGTTTCCCTCGATTTCTCTGGGATCCCATCATCCGATCCTGATTTTCTTATCATGGTACCAAACTAGGGATATCTCCTTTCCAACAAAAAAGAAATTATCAAAATCGGTTCAAAAACGACAAAGTTATCCCCGAACATACACACATATATATATATACATATATATATATATATATACTAGCTGACCCCGCAAACGTTATTTTGCCTTATATGTTATTAGCTCCCATTTACCAACTCCCTCTCCCTTATAACTTAGCTTTATGAAAAATAGATGTTGACCGATTCTCAGACCTACCCGATGTGCACACAAAATTCCTTTAAAATTAAGCCAGCCTTTTTGGTATTGTAACTAGCATTGTGACACGAGAATTTTATATATAAGATTTTTTCACTGAATTTTTTGTTCAATCACAATAAAATATATCCTGTGTCGTTCCTGAATAGTGTAGCTTTCTGTTAGTGAAAGAATTTTCGTGGTCGGATCAGTACTTGCGAAGATAACCCCGTACAAACAAACAATGTTAGAAACTTTACCTCTTTATAATATTAGTAGTAATTATATACCGTATATATATATATATATATATATATACAGTTGAATTAGTAATATATATATATAGTAGTAATATATATATAAATATATATTAACCTCCTCCTTTTTGAATTCGGTTTAAAACACATTAAATAAAGCAATGAATTGATAAATTGAAAAAATGAATAAACCTAACTGCTCATAAATATGTTTAAATAAAAACTGATAAGATCTTATATTATTTTTTTTAGACATACACTATTTTAATAATACACTATTTTAAAATCTTCATAATGAGCCATTTAATTAAATATATACGTAAATAACGTAACGTAGGTATGTATAAATAACGTTATGATAATAATTGACGTTATTAAAAATAAAATAAACAAAATATGGCATATAAATAATTATAAGCGTATGACAGATTCAGTTCAACATTTTCAAGTTTAGTTTTTATACGTCATAATTATATTTCATTAGTAGTTGTAAGTTTTTGAACGTATTATTTTTACTGTATGTTGGTAGTACTTTTTTACTTTTATAAAATGGCAGCACTATTTCCTCCATTGAATCAGTCTTTTTGACATATAAAATAATGTTATGGTCGAAAAATTTTGTAATATTTAAATTATTATGAATTAAAACAATATAATTTTGAAAATATATAATATTTTAATAAACTTTATAATTTTTTAAATGATATGTTTTTTTCTTGACAGGAAGCCTAAGATTTTGGCTAAGTTTACGCCAAAGCAGGGTTACCAACTAACAATTATCGGTTGAATAGCAATTGGATCGATGTTCGGGCCTTTACTACGAAGAAGCAATCTTCAGGGTTCTGCATCACGAACTTGGAATTACCTTACTAATTTTACTCAACTACTTTGGTGTAAATTGAAATACTTACGTGAATTGAGGGTAAGTGCTATTGAATTTCTAGATCTTTTTCTCTTTGGCGTATGTAGGGCTTCCTCAAACCGTAGAAAGAACATGGCGTCAGCATGTAAATAACTTCTAGTGACATCTAGTTATCGTAGCATGGGATGTTTTGTTATAAATTTTATTCTAGAAACAATACTTTTAAAAGTTATAGTAAATAGCATTATTGAAGATAAATATTAGTTGTTCGCGTATTACCGTAAGGCGACATTGTCTATATACGTGTTACAAAACTACAGCTGGTGGAAAGTATACAAGTAACTTGCCCGACAGTTCTTATTTTTACATAGAATTTTACTTGTAAATTTCTGTATCATCATTATAACTACAAAATAGATGTAAACTACTTATACTACTAGAAACAAGAGGTATTAATTTTATTTTTAAGAAAATGAACATTTTCTATATGGGATACAAAGATGTACATTAAAAATATAAACATTTTTAATTGAGTATGCTAGTTGTTAATAGTGGGTTCAGTGAAAACTTGCTGGTTATTGAACTAAAATATCCCAATTATTATACGCATGCATGTTATATAGTATATAACACCAATGTTTTGACCAAATACTTGTGGTCTAAAAAGGTTTCATGTTTTTCAGCTTTTACTGCTTGGATACGAGTTTTGGTATCCTTGTTATGGTAAGTGGAAGTACCTGCAGTACTTTCCTTATTTGTTTTTAACTAAATCTGAACATTGATGTAATAGACAACATAGTTACTGTATATAAATGCATGATCTTAGACGGGAATGGCTTTTAGCAATCAAAACATTTTAATAACTTTCACATAATGCCAATTACTAAACAACTTTTTTTCGTGATATTTATTCTCCATGTACCATAATTCTATTAATATGAAAAAAAAAATAGTAATTAAAACCACATTTATTATTTTCAGTGTATCTTAATCTAAATGCTATCTTTTTCCATTCTAGAACTGTCAACCACATATCATTACAGCCTATACCATCCACTGCTGGACATAGGCCTCCACAAGTTTACGCCAAAAATAATGTGTACTCATGTGTTTTGCCCATAGTCACCACGCTGGGCAGGCGGGTTGGTGACCGCAGTACTGGCTTTGTCGCACCGAAGACGCTGCTGCCCGTCTTCGGCCTGTGTATTTCAAAGCCAGCAATTGGATGGTTATCCTGCCATCGATCGGCTTCTTAAGTTCCAAGGTGGTTGTGGAACCTTGTTATCCCTTAGTCGCCTCTTATAACACCCACGGGAAGAGAGGGGGCGGCTAAATTCTTTAGTGCCGTAGCCACACAGCACACCACATAATTGTTTCTTAATTTACATGGGTATTCTTATATAGGTATTTTATTTGTAATGTGTAAATATATGTCATAAAAAATTTTAAGGTGTTGCTGTAGTAGCATAACCAAACATAGATTTTGAGTAATTCGACAACAATGTGAAGCAAACATAGCATAATGATGTTAGTATTAGAAACTCGGTTCAACTTTTATATCTTATATTCGAAGTATATATAATAATTCAAAATAATCAGTGTATAATAATATTTTATACTTCGTAATTATTATCTGACATGTCACAATTAGCAAAATTGCATTATCTAGTTTTTTCTTCCATTAACATCATTTTTTTTTAATACGATTGCATGTTTTAATTATTCTCTTGTAGAACTTTATATATTATTATTAAATTCTTTGTCTCTATTTAAATTGTTACAACTTTACCAGATAATAATCATCATTTACTGAAAATTAATCTTTTATATAAATAAAAATTAATTGCTAAACATTTTGCAAAATACAAAATTCAACCAATTCGGCAATTTTTTTATTTTTCTATTACTATAAAAGGTACTTACGAATGAAAAATTAAGAAAATGTGGAAAATTGTGAAATTTCAGAAATTGTAATGTCAACTTCTGTCGGGTCAGCTAGTATATAATTGAATGATTATATAATATAGTGTTTGTTTGAAATGTTACTAGAAAAGAATTTGCAGTTCTTTTAAGAAAAAAATAATTGTTTGATTATGTTGTACTCTTACATTATACTCGGAAGTTTTGCAGAAATCAATACTTGTTCTTAACAATTTCTCTGGTTATCCTTATTTTCACACTTTGCATAGTTGTCAAGTCAACAGATCATTTGATAATCATTTGGTATCAAAATTTAGAAATGATTAATCTGTATTATGATTTGCTAGGATGTGTATTGAGTGATTTGGGGACCTGGTGACTTATAGTATGGGTATTGAATACCTTTAATGGGTACCAGTCCTTCACTAATTGAGGTGTCAAATTTTGTATTATAGTTAAATCTTAGGTAAGCTAAGGTTTCATTTTATCAACATCATTGTGATGGAAAAATAAATCGTTTAATTTGTTTCCGACATATTGTTTATTCTGATAAATCACTTAATCCATAAATAAAAGAGTGTATCTTAATAAACCGTGATAACATCCGAAAAAGTTGTGTCGAAGAAAACTGTCAACCATTACGGGTTATATTATAAACTTAAAAATATTAACTAAAGCAGTATGACATAATAAAAAAAAGTAAATTAATTTATCCTATGTTGATATTTTTTATTTACAATTACAATTTGAAAGTTGAAATGTTAATTGTTTTTTTACCAGATCATACACTAAAATTAGCATTGTGTGAAAGTGCTACTTTGTAATGCAGATGTAATTGAAAACAAAAGTAGCTTAATTAAATTATTCAATTTAAAATTTCTAAGTAAATATAATTATAGTTGTTAGTTAATTTTTTTTTTTTTTTGACATTAACGAACTAGACAAGTGTTCTTTATCGTTCAAAACATTTTTTATTTTTACTTTATTAGATAGAAAGCATACAATAATCTAAAGCCTCTTATTTGCTTTGGATAAATCTAATTCTGATGACTTTGATTTTGTTTTTGCAAATTTTTGTATAGAATGTAATTAAGCATATTTTTTTCGGTTTACTATTTCTCACTGTAATAAAATTATATTTATTAAAATAGAGACTTGGTGCTACAGAATATTTCCATATAAAAATTCATTACCATAAACATATTTTTGGAATGTGGAACAAATGTTTTTGACTGAATTAACATGTTTTGACGTCGCATCATGCTTGTTTCTGCCTTTTATCATAGCCATTAAGTAAGACAGTTGTTATAATATTTAACAATTGCATACATATTGGCTAACAAAAACTACCATTCATGGTGTACATTTGGGTGGAATTTTTATATAGGATTTGGACTCACAGTGTTATAATGGTTTTCAGATGCCGAGGACTCGTAGGAAGCATTACTCGTCACATTCGAGGTCGAGGTCGTATGAGGCGAAGAGACGCCGGCTCGACGACGGAACTAGAGAGGAATCGTACAGAAAACGTAGCCGAAGCAGGGAACGTGACAGGTATGTAGCTTGACCTTGTTTTTATTTTAATACATGAATTCATGTATTTGTATAATAATAATAAATATTTAATACAAGGGTTACTTTGAAAATGTAGTAGGGAATAAGACAGGTATGTTGTTTGACCTTGCTTTTAATACAAGATCTATTTATGTCACAGTTATTGTGGTAAATAGTCAGTTTCATCTTTATTGACTATTCCATTAATTAGAGCTTTGTATTGTATTCTGTATGTAAGAAAATAAATTTAATTTTTGATATTTTAACAATGTCAAAATGGTATCTGTCTTTAATCAAAAAATATTGATAAGTTGAATGATTTTTAGTTATAATTTACTTTAATCCTTTTCAGTCACTTTTTAATTTGTTTACCTGCACTGAGTACATAATATGATAAATACTCTTTTATATCTTTTAATTTTTGTATGCAAATTTACATTTTTAAACCTTGCTTTCAACACTCGAAGATTATTAAAAAATGACATGACATTTGTATAAATGTATTTTGTATATTGATGCAATGTAGATTGGAGCAAAGTAAGTTTTATTTTTACTATGGCGAAAAGAAAGTATTAGAACATGTATAGGAGAAATTAGTGTTTGTAGTCAATATAAAAATAGTTGCTGTTACTTTGTATCATGTTAAATAAAATTAATCTTATAGACCAAAGCTAACACTGAATACCATTTATTGTTAAATTTATTTTTAAATCAAAATCTATTTATTTTTTAAATTTACTTGACTAAAAAAGGCCTTGCCTTTCTATTGTCAAGGTAAGTTTGTAAGCAACAAAATTATAATGTGTGATTGACAGCAAAGCGATATAAAGTAATTTTTAAAGTAGTAATACAGTAAACACAATCTAATCATAACGTACAAAAGTATATATTATAACTGTAAAATATATCACTGGAAAAACAACGCCACCTAAAGGAGATAATGCGAGTTAGTTTACTAGTAGCATTAGATTTTTTATAATATTGTGATTTCGCGACTACTCAATAGATGGCGCTTATTAGTGATTTTTATCTGGTACAATTTTTCTTTTTAAAATTACTACTAAAAATAAAAAAGCGCTGATATCTCATATGAGTAATTTAAATATAATTACAATTATAACTGTATTACGAAGTGAAATTGTAAATAAATAACGTGAGTTAGGCAGAAACTGTGGGGTGATTGTGGTAGGATTAGGTCAAGTCTGTAAATTATAACTCAACAGTTCAATAGTCCCAAAAACCTTGTTTTTTAAATTAAGGAACAGTAACAGATAAAAACAAAGTTAAGCAGTAAACAGCAAAAATTACAAAAATATAAATGTTATTTTTTTTCCATTTACAAGAATTTAGAGATCGTATGTAGTTTTTGTTTCATTTTACAAAAATCTAATAACGTTACCAAAGTCAAATGCATAAGTTGTATCTTAAATTTTAATCAGGTAAAAATTTTGTATTATTTCTTGTGTCGTTTTTTAGAGTATCAAATAATAATTTATTACAATAACTGAGGTAGGCCATAGCAGGAATTTCCTGCTCAAAATATGGAGCAGCCCGACTGGGGTAGTACCTCCACTTACAGAAAATGACAGCAAAATAATACTGTTTTCAAGCAGTATTGTGTTCCTGTTGGTGAGTAAGGTGACCAGAGCTCCTGGAAGAGAATGGGGATTGGGTCGGCAACGCGCTTGCGAAGCTACTGGTGTTGCAGGTATCTATAAGCTACGGTAATCTCTCACCATCAGGTGAGCCGTACGCTTATTTGCCGACCTAGTGATAAAAAAAAAACGACATTTGAGTTTTAACCAGATTGACTTATGAACTAGTTCGATGTTCTGCGTTGTTTAATTTTCGTATTTTTAGATTGGAGGTTACACATGTAATCTTTCTTATTTATAATCTTACTTTTCTGTAAAAGTAATTTTTCATCTTACACTTTTCTATCATCTTTAAGAAATTTTTGTTTGGTAACTTCTGAGATATAATATATTACTTTAAAATTTCGATACAAATTTTAAAGTACGACTTAAATTTCTAAATCTACTCAAATAATCTAGAAATAATAAGTTATTTTTGATCGCTTGCGATAGATGGCGGTAGTTGAAAATTTCTTTTACAACTTTTTAATATATATATTTTTTTTGAACTAATTAATCCATTAACTTTCTTTACCTTGATCAGAAACTATCATCGTCTCAGAATTTAATAATTGTCATTAACTTTAAAGAAAAGCTTGATACAGGTTAGATTGTTATAATGAATAAAATCAGTCTCTCTTATTTTCGTACTTTTACTTACCGTTTACAGAATATACTATAATTACATGTAATGGTAGGTACTTAATTTGATATCGTATAAAAATGATCAGTACAATAAATAAAAACGCTAATAAAATAAATATCTTTCTAATGAAACTTACTGTACTTTAACGATGAATATAAAAATCAACCCGTCCCAGTATTGCGGTAATTGCGTCGACAGCACAATGTTTATGTCCCTTGTTAAAAGTTTCACTTTTCGAAATATTCCGAGGCAGCCATTAAATAGGATAAAATTAACATACTGTCAGTTCGAACGGCAGGCAGTTTTTTATGTTCGTATCGGTTAACAATCTGATATGAAGTATTCGGTAGTAACGATTTACTCTTAACTAATAAAAATTAATTAAGGAAAATGATTATTACCTATTACAAACACCATTATGGGAATATGTTTACGTTTTTGTAGTGTATTGGTTACTTGGGCAATATTTATGTATCATATAATTCGTGCCATTTTCAATATCGTCTGGAATTGTGCATGGTAAAAGTCAACGTACGGTCAATACGTTTGTCTCATAAAAAAAATCTAATAAATTATATAGAAATATCCCTATTTTGTGCTAAATATCGAAGCTTGCATTGGATTGTTTTATTTATATTTTAGACCAGGTAATCAATATCATATTTCGATTTTGTTTCCCATATACCTTTTTATTAGACTAGCTATGCCCGCGACTTCACGTGGATTTTAACGAAAAGTTATTGTTCAGTTTGCATAGTTATAAAATAAATAAATTTCTAAAACAAAAGTAGCCCAAGTTACTCCTTAATTACATCAGGTATCTGTCAGGGAAAGTCTCGTAAAAATTGGTCCAGCCGTTTCAGAGATTAGCCGGAACAAACAGACAGACAGACTGACAAAAATTGTAAAAAATGCTATTTTGGTGTACTCGTATGTACCTATATACATCTATATGTATTTAAAAAAGCGGTTATTTTAATATTACAAACAGACACTCCAATTTTATTAGTATAAATTCTCATTTGTCTTCCCCTAATACTAATAAATACAATTTTTAAATATAAATACTTTTAAATGAGGTTGAATTTTTGATGCAGCAATCAAAAAACTCTTACAAGACGTGTCAAATTGTATTAAACACAAAAACTGTTCTTTATTTCCTATTATTTCTTAGGCAGATCGATACAAAAAATCCTATTTAAGAAAAAACGTTCTATATAAGGAAGCTAAGTACCTATATGTATTCTAAGACAAACCGCAATCTAATACACCACACCTTGTCAATCGGATTAGCGTCGAGACTAAATTTGTCTGCAAAAAAATATGTTTTTATTGCTGTGATTAATATATAAATATTGTAAAGTTTGATATTAAATATCGTAATTAAGCATTTTCAAAGTCTATTGTAACTCATCTAGATGTAGTTATGTCTTTATTTTTTTTCAAAGTATTGTAACTCATCTAGATGTAGTTATGTATTTATTTTGCTATCATTAACGGCGTGTTATTTTATGGTCAACGTTTATCAATTTTTTTCTGAATCAACACTAGAAGTGCCGAAGGATTACGACTCCCCTTAAACCGCTGCTTTGACAAATTTGTCCCATTACATTGATTGCAAAGTTTCTCAGTATAATTCAGGAAAATTGATATTAAAACTGTAGGTTTATATTATTGTAATATGTTTATTTCAAAACATAAAATTAAATCAAAATGAAAAATTATTTAATTAAGCTCCAAAAGCACCTTCGAATACCTTATTTTACAAATGAAAATATTAATTATTTGTATTGTAAAGCTGTCACGGGTTCGAATGCAGGTTCTGCAGAGAAGAATAGGCAAGAAACTCCGCAATTACTCTGTTAAGTAGTAGTAAGTATAAACTGTGTTTTTATAAAAATTGGGCAATGTCTCACATGAAATACAGCTTCACTAAGTCCACAAATCTTTATTAAAATTTATCTTATTTATTTAAATCAAAATCTTGTTCCTTTCAACAAAAAAATGTAATAAAGTATGTATTTACAGCAAAATTTTTGGTTAAAAAAAATAATTTCAACTTACATCATAATTTTCAGTACACTACCAAATATACTATGGAGTCTACGATATTTTCTCCATATTTTGCGATGTTATAGAAAAGGACCGTCTCAGGTTCTTTTTTTTTTTCTTTGAAGTATGTAGTGCGTATTGTTAAATCGGAACACAAAATATATTTAAATAGTATATTTTTAAAAAGTCTATTGCTAAGAGGTTTCACAACATGATCCAAGACTGTATCTTGATGCATTTTGGCTGAAGTTTTCACTCCTTTTTTCACAAAAATGTAGTTTTGTGTCTCTTTGATAAGACGCGCCCCACCAAACCTTCACTGACGCAGAATGATGACCACTTTGTACCTTTCCGACAACTTAAGCAGCTTCTTTAGAACTGTGAGCGTACAATTTATCATCTTGCTTATTTTCGTGTTCTTCAATCGTAAAATTTTTTTCATCGGTGAAGAGGATATTTCTGTGCCTTTCACCTGCGTATCGCGACAGAAGGCGTTTTGATCGATCCACTCTCTTTAATTGTAAACATTGATTTAGGGCATGTCCTCTATATCGGCGATAAGCACCGAGCTTCAGGTCTTGTTTTATAATACGCAACAGAGTCCAAGCGGGAATCTTCATTTCTCGCGATAAGATTTTTTGCCCCCTAATGGGGTTTCGACGAGTTCTGGCTTTAACAGCATCAACAGCCTTTGTAGTTCTATCAACACGCGGCCGCCCCGATCTTTTCTGGTCTTCGACAGACGAAGTGTTGCTGTATCTGTTGATAGTACGATATACAAACATACGACCCCTGATACCAAGCTTTTGAAGTGTCTGGAACATGATCGACGGCTCCATACCCACTTTGTGCAAGGCGATCACTATATTTAATTACCATACCATATTGTAATTTGATAATGAACACGAAAAAATATGTGAAATGGCGCAAAATCAAAATAATTTTTTAAAATAATATATACGTGATGCAATTTCAAAATAATTACAAAGTTGAAAAAAGAAAAGTTTTTATGTAACAGTATTTATGGCCAGACTATATAGTTATATATCGACTGACACGCTCGTCTTTTAGTCTATATTGATCTTTTCTAACGTAAGAAAACTCAATAATTGCGAAATATTTATCCGGTGATGATTCATCCTCAAATTAAGTATTATTACGAATACAGATTTCGAATTATTATTTCGAATGGAACAAAAATGATCTAGGTGGTTCCAGGTAATCGTTTTTTTCTTCTTCTTCTATTTATTAAAATATTATTGTTTAATAATTGAAAATACTGAACAATAATAAAATACAATAAATTAGTCAAAAACTTTGACAGATCTGACTAAAAAAATAAAATAGTTGGGAGACAATCAAACTCACACAGAGAACAAAAATGGGACAGCGGCGCTTCTGGTGTTCAACCAATTCTTAAAATAAAGTCGAGTTTTACGAATAAGTAATAATCATCTATCTTAGTCCGTCTATTGCAGATGATTTAGACAATGTCAGACAGTCACTGTCGCCTAGGCCACTCTTCAGACAAAAGGCAGAGTTGCCTAAGCTCTGCGCCACCCTCTCGACCTCACTGGCTAGGCTCACAAGAACGACGGGTCGATACGTGTGGAGCCAGTTCGGCTGCAGGAGTCTTTCGCATTTTAGAGCTATGTCACGAATGCTTGACGGAGACCCCATTCCGGGTTTCAAACGACACCCACAGGAAGAAAAGGGGTGGTGCTATCCTACTCGGCCGACACCACACGGCATGAATAAGTAATACCTACCTCCTATTTAATAATGTCCCAATGGTAAGAGATTAGAGAGAGGTAGTAAGAGACAAATGAGAAAGTTTTTACTAGTAATGTCGTTGATTCTCCACGCGCATCGGATAAGTCAAACACCAATATACTTATTAATCTTGTTGTTGTTAATTTTAAACCCTTTAGCCACATCCACGGAAAGCCTATTTATACGATTCGACCTCTAGCTAATGTTATTATTCTCTTAATCCAACTCACTGCGGAATAAATTCCAAGCAGTAATCGAAATAAATACAACTAATAAACATAGTTACAACCAAAAATACTTTAGTGTCAGTGCATAAAAAATATATTTATGATTATAATGAAACAACTTTTTCGGATTTTATCGTGGTTTATTAAGTTTTTTAAATGCCTGACGTTTCGGATACTTTACAGCAACCAGTGTTACGGGAGGATATTTATGGTTTCTCCTTCATTTTGTGCCTTACCGCTTTAAAAGTACCTTTTTGACCTGCTGGCCATTGTTTGTGCGGTATTCATCACCAACATACCTTTAAGACACGCGTGTGTATTTTTTAACAACACTGATTTAATTTAAAAAAAATATTACTTCAAATTAGAAAAAAATAATAATTTATCGACACATAATTTCATTGAAACTATAATAAAATAAAAACTAGTTTCAGCAAAATATTCATTTGAAACACCTCTTTTTACAAGAAATCCACTATGGTATTTTTGACCCGGTAATCTCAGTCCGTGTTGCATTATGGGGCGCGCCTTCCGCCGAGTTAAGAAATCATTGTCGACATATAAATTAAAGGGTAGTTAAACATTAATTACGAAACAGTAAAAATCTTTATATTTTTATCTTACACGTAAATAATGTTAAACACTATTTTCAATCTTAAATTATACAAACATTTCCGATTGAACATACTGACCTTTTGACCAATAACTTATGTTGGTTAATATGCAGCCTTTACAGACAGGCTAATAGTCGCGACGAATTAATAAATTAATGTTAAAGTAGCTTGCACAATTAAGAGTTAAAGTCGCATCTTCCTTATCTCGAAAACAATTAAACTTACGTGACTGTCGTAAATTTAACTACAGTGACAGTAAAATATTTCGAACTGTTAGGTTTATAATGGCGACAGGTGAATTTGACGTCATTATCATTGTCAGTCGATAGCTGTCCATTTTGGGTTGTGTTGCGTTTATGCATAGATATCTAACTATAGCTTATACAGATAGCAACGATTCAATTTGAAGGTCTTTGTCTAATTAGTGTATACCTATCTACATTACTATTCGCTAAATATCTTAGCCCCTTAAGTCGCTTAGGACATTAAAATTGTGTTCTCTGCTCTATACAACTTTATTTTTTATTTTATTTTATTTAATAGGTTTACCTATAGTTATTTACATTAATACAAATCAAAAATAATTACAATATTACGAAATTATATGGTACTACTACTTACAGGTAAACACCGCATGTTTAAACATTAAAGACACAATAAAAGACATAAATAATAAAACATTGCAATTAGCAAACTTAAGTAACCTAAAAACAATAAAAATTGAAATAAAAATATTTAATACTTTATCATTATCTTTCTAACTTTCAATTGGTTTGCCAAGAGATACGTCAAGCAAAGGTCTTTCGTATAATCGTCAGTCACTGAAGTTTTGTACGAGTTCCGCAGTTAGCAATGCAATTAGCCATGTCTCGTACTCATTTAATTACATATGGTATCAAATTAATCAGACGTAAATGTAGGCCCTAAATTGGTTGGTAGTCGATCAAACAAATGTATACCAATTGCGAGTTTTACATTCTTCGCTTAATTTTATTTTGCTATTTATAGTTGTATAAGGATATATTAAATCCATTGTTTTTCAGTAAAAATCGTAAACTTACGATAAAATAAAAATATAAGTACCTGAAACCTGGCTTCTCGTTCATTGTGTTTAATTTTTACTGTGAAATTATTGCCTTTAAAATTTAATTTAATTGTTTATAACTAGCAACTCAACTTGACTCTGCTTGAGTCCACTTTTAATTGAATATGCATATGAAAATTGGTGGGATTCCTTTGTCTAAACTCTTCTATTTATAGGTACATTGACATTTAGCTAATAATAAAAAATTACGAATTTATTGCTCTGAAGTATTTATAAAATATTACAAAATAAAAACGTTTAAGATCTTCTTTGTAAATACAGACACTTTCGTAGCAATAAAAATAAATAAAATGTTATCGACCTGACCAACGTATGCAGTTTACTATATAATTAGCACCATAAACGCGGCTGCGAATTATAGGTCGATATTAACACAAAGGAACGCCGATAATAATTGCGGCTGGTCCACAAATTGTGCGTACTCTTGTGTTCAACGTGTTTTCTTTAATCGCATGTTTGACTCACTCAAGGATACGAACAGACAAGCGTCAGAACTAACTGTAAATTATAACAATTGCAGGCAGCGCCTAAAAGTACAATTCATACGATTTAATCTACGAGTCATGTATGTACTCATGTCAAACACGCTATTAATATTTTCACCGTCACTGTATTTACTGATGGCGGCAAATGTTCCTAAGCGTTTTAATTTTCATGTCTTTCACAATCATTGTATACCAAGGACCCGTCGGAAGGTCACTCGCTTAAATAGTATCTTTATGTTATCTAAGTACGTGCATTATTTGGTATTTTGTTAACTGGACTCACGTCATCGCTAAAAATTCATTTGGCACTGCAATGTATTGAAACAGGTAATTAATTGCAAATTCCGCTTAATATTACTGCGCGGATAAGGTGCAGCAGGTCTGTAAAATGTGTGGGCTGTTTTGTTTGGGCTTCAACTTATCATCATTAAAACTGAAAATTAATTGAAAAGTCTAACGTCATATATTCACTGTTACTTTCACTAACGTGCGTTAATTACGGTATTCTTGAAACAAAATCCTGTTTTTAATGCAATGTCTTCTCTTTAAAATATATGATTTCCGTGTTGCTCGTAAACTATAGCTATGGTAATGTATATAATGAGGGTCCATTAGGGTTTTTACATAATTTTTAAGCACAGGTGACAAAATAACGGCGAGACGGTGCGCGGGGTGCGGGACAAGAGGCGTTGTTCTTGACACAGTAAAACTAGAAGTGCAGTAGGTGCAATCGACCCACGCTGAGCTTTTTGCAAACTGCAAATACGACTATCCGCGCCCCGACATCTGGGCTCTAGGCTTCACTCTTGCAACACACCAACATTGTCATACTTAAGTTATCTGTATTCGACAGAACTACGCCTTTAATATTGAAACAAATCGACGGTAAAGACTGAACAAATAAATGTCCTGCGCCTTGCTTTAATGTGAATTCTGCAATAAAGTTATCCAAGACCATGTTAGGTAATCCTATCAGTTTAACTAGACACGATCGCTATCTAGGTGACAATCTTAGAACTTACATAACCTGAAACTCGAGCCGTGCTTGATTATTTCAAATCGTTACTTATACGTAGTAGGTATAAAACTTTCGCGAAAATGTTTTACAATGTAGAACAATATTTTTATCTAATTATAGTAAATAAGATGTATACTCTTACTTTTTTATAATTATACAGAGAATAACTACAATCAATTGAAACTTTAATAAAGTAAATAATATTGAGTCATGATGATCATTAGGGTACTGAGTATTCTAATCATAACATGTACGATTTTTTATGATTATTTTTGACATCGATCCAAGGCGAGGATCATTAAAGAAAATCGTTTCCTGTTCCCCTACAAATGTATCGGATTACATTACCGAGGTCGTCTTTCACGCTGCTAACTCGACAAAGGCCCATCACTGTGACCTTGTCTTCTCCGACGAACATCATCAGGGTCTCATCGCACACGTCGCCATGTGTTCCTTTTTATTTTATAATCAACACTGCCATATATATTATAAACAAGGCACATCCTGATTCAGAAGTACAATATGAAAAATAAATACAAAGAGACGATAATATGATAAAATTTGTGCATAAATCATATATTACTCTATCTTTATTTATTGAAAGTATGATGTTTTTGACTCGACAAAGTTTATAAACCACCTTATAATCGGTGCCTTTATTAAGTCACTTTAAATTTACTCGGCCAGGCGGCTTTGATGCATTACGACCGTCAAACGCATAGTGACCGCAATCGGCTATTTGTCATTTTATAATCTTAGCTGTATTGTATCGAACAAACGAACGTTAACATGTCACATGTTGTATCAATATAATTGTGTTTGAAGGCAAACGAAAAAAACCGACTTCAATTATATCGACAAATAATACAACGTAGGTAGACGAAAAAATAGTCAGGTAAATACGCATTATCAAAGATTACTCCAAAAGTTGTAATCAGATCTCGATGAAATTTAAATGTGACCACATGATAAACATGGACTTTCGATTAAATTAAAAATCATTAAAATCGATACACCCAGTAAAAAGTTATGCGGATTTTCGAGAGTTTCCCTCGATTTCTCTAGGATCCCATCATCAGATCCTGGTTTCCTTATCATGGTACCAAACTAGGAATATCTCCTAAAGTCGGTTAAAAAATAATGTAAATGTAAAACGTGTTCAACGCAAAGTACGTTTAATTTTTATTTTATAGCACCATTAACATATTATTCTTAGATTAAAAATTTGTGCCAAATTATTATACTTCGATAAGTATTCAAATTCGTCTAGTATAAGCAATAATATCAAAAATGTTTACACTATTTGTAAATCGAAAACATCAATGTGGAAATTCGATGTGCTCTATGTAATTTACAAAATCTTCATACGTTTCAGTTGCATCAGTGGTTGCAACATCGAAGTAACAATAGCTTCTGTATCACGTATCAAATAATTTACTATACTTCATAAACAATAGGATATTATTGTAATCGATTGTCAAAAAAATATTATGTCATATAATAAATGTGACGTAAAAACTTTCGGTTCTCTAAAGGGAAATCGAAGACGTCAGTTAACCTAACTCCTGATTCGCGACGACTTGCGACAGCTAGACCGCCGAACCACGGACCATAGAATAATCGACACGCTAAAGGAAACGTTAACAAAACTCTTTCACGATGCATTACAGTTCGCACTTTTTCAAAATAAAGTGAACAATTGCTCGCTTTCGGTATATCGTTGACATAATGATGAATACTCACGTCTCTTGTACTAGATAATACTCGGCTGTCTGCGACGAGTATTATCTAGTACAAGAGTCGTGAGTAAATAAATCCGTTGAATCGTCCAGCTGTTATCGCTCCTTATACTTGTATATTTTATTAACGAATTTTAAAATATCGTCAAATGTTGAAGATTTATAATAAAGTTTATTTTCACAAATATTTCGTTCTATCTATCAAAGAACACAGAAAATTTAAACAAATATGTTCCCGCCTTCTTGTTTAAAATGAGACTCGGAAATCGGTATCTCATAAAAATGGTGTTGTCTAATAAAGTTGTAGTTGATTGCAAAGGCTCCGTTATAGTCGCGTTCAGCTGAGGGCAGGAGCGAGCTGTTGGGATCGATTAATGAACCGGTCCCAGTACGTTGACTCCCGAGAGCCGCTTGCGCCTACGAACGCAAATTATGCACCTCTCTATTGCACGCCCTCCGCCCTCCCCCTTACCCGCGCTAGCCCGCAGTCGTCCTGGACAAGATAGCCTTGTTTCTCAAATAGCGCCCTTGTTTGTAGCACTAAAATCGCCTTTATAATATTTCCATATTCTCTAAATTTAAATGGGTCGCTGCTTCATCCAAAGTTTATTGAAAAACCGTTGTACAGTCAAAAGCAAAAAAGTCTTCCGCGTTTGGTTCCTTCAACAAGATAAATGTAAAAGCAGCTGCATAACTTTTACTAAGACATACTTCAAAGGTCTGTTTAACAGGTTTTTAATATAAAAGTGTACCCAGAAATGCACATCTAGTTTTCCCTCGTGGTTTGACAGGTTCCGTTGGCGTCTTGTTATCTTAAATGCACATGTCCGCTTTACTTATACGTAATTACGACAAGTGTAAGTTTTACAACATTTATACAAAATTCATTTTAACTTTATGAAATAAGTTATAATGTACGGCATTTATATAATTGCAAATAACATTTGTTTTTTTTTTTTTTCGTTAACTGCACAGTTACTGAATCAACGCATAGTATCTATTAGCCAGTGTCTAAGTGCTATTTAACAACAAATAAAATATATTTATATATGCATAATAATTTACTCAGATATATTTATAAGAGTATGATATGTTATAATAAATACATTTTTATCACAAATAAAGAGATTTATTAATTAATCGAGCCATTTAAAGTGAGTAATGTTATTAATTGCTTCAATTATCTTACAAATGCATTCGTAGATTTCTATATTTATTTCTATTTTTTTTTTTTTTTTTTTTTGTTATACTTACCCCTTACAATACTTTAAACAAAGTGATGTTACCAAACGTTACAAAATTTCACGTTGGAAGGGTACCGTGTCTAATTAACGTTTTCCATTAAATCCAAATATTTTTCATTAACCAATTTCATATCTGTAAAACCATTTAAGAAAAGCCACTAAGCTATTTAGCTAGCATTTCATACATAGTGGCTATAAAAATTTAATAAGAAATTGCTTGTAATTTTATCGTCATAGTAATAAGGCTTAACAATCGCTTATGAGCTTATCATATAAAAAGCTCGTATTAATACAGTTTAACGCTGACACGTAGCTGTCAGTTAAACGATGAGAAATGTAAATAGGCAGACCGTCTTAGCTGATTAAACGCGATAAAGTTGTCTGGCATCGTCCAGGAGCAAGGGCCCAGGGCCAGGAAGGGGCGGGGGAGCGCGGTCGTCGAACTTAGAGTGGGTCGGAGGTCAACTTCGCGACACGCGTTCATTAGGGCCGACATGCGCTTACGCCGATTTACACATCGATACTCATCACTAGCCTTCAATGGTGCATATTAGACAATGAAACGACAAATATTGTAAGTACAGGTCGACGAGTCAACTTTAAAATCTTGTAGCGGAAGCTATAATTTGGTTTTTGTTTCCGTTCAAACTATCGAGCGGTTATTAAATGTTAAAAGCCGTCAATTATTTGCACATAAAGTCCTTCAACATACTTTACAACCTTTTGATCTTGTCTTTCTTACTTACCTTATTGTAAATATTAATTTGACTTATTTCCCTGGAAAAGATGACTATTGTAGATATAAAAGACTTGTGAGGATGTCGTCGCACTCTTCATGGTCGTTACGGATTGTTTGCAGCTTCATATAATATTTCTTTCGGTGACTGCAAATATTCATTCTTATTTACTGGATCCAATGCAAATAAATTACCAATTCTATTCTTAGAATTATGTTTTGAAATGGGTTCAAACATGTTATTTGAAATAATATTGAAATAAAATAAGCCAGACTACCACGTCTAAACTAAATTAGTACAAAAGATCAAGGTTGTATGGTCTATTACAAAAAAATTAACCGAAATAACCAGTGACAGCTACACGAGTACTTATGATGATTCTCATTGGCGACACGCACGGACAAGCTATCGATGTCAACGAAAGTTTTTGTCTATTGACCTAAGCTAGTCGATAACATCCTAAAAGTAATTGCAACTATTAATCTAATTCAAATCGCTAGACGCGCACAATGAATCAGTATGAGTCAATCGAGAAAGTAAACCAGTAAGCATTGTTCCGAGTGGATGCACGGCGTACAGCGGGTGCGTGGGCGCAGGCAGCGGCGCGAATTAAACCAGCTCTCTATTCATTACTCATCGTTATTGCTATCGCCATTTCGGGAGACGAAAGCGAGTGTAGGCTTAGTTAACCTCAGATCTATGTGTATTATTTATTTTGATGGTAATGAAGCGAAATAATCGCTGTAATTAAACTAGACCTCGCGAGGTTTTTGTTTGATTTCTATAATTTTTATCTCCTTTCACTTGTCTTTCTGTTTTCATGTTAACTGTTATAACGACAAATTGTTCTCAAAATTATAATTTAGTTATTTTTTTTTATTTTCGTACTTATACAAAATGGTCTTCAAACTCGGTCATTTAGATTTAAGTTTTTAGTTAAGCCATTTCCTCATCACGAAATGTCAAAAACCGGTAAACGCATAAAAATGAAATTTGGCAGGAAGGTAGTTTACACTTAGTAGACGTCCGCTAAGAATGGATTCTTCGATATGACCGCATTAAAGGGGTCTTAGGATTCGAACAAGTTGATATTAGGCTTTCATTATTCGTGCCAATTAAGAATACATTTAAAAAAATTATACCTAGTCGTATAATAGTGTCATCGAACAGGGGTTGAAAGTGTGTACATTTTTTTTAAATTAGAAGTATGAAATTAATTTTGCACTACTGGTTAAAACTAATATGCATTTCAGCTGTGGACAATCTATCCTGAAAGGGATGAAAAATAGGTATTGAAAGTTGAAATGAGAATTCGTCATTTTTTAAGCTGAAAACATCAAATTTTTGTTCTGGACTACTGATTAAAAATGAGTAAACACGTTTCAGATTTTGTGAAAATTCTAACCTTAAATAATAATATTCTGGAGTTAAAAGTTTTAAACTTTTTCCATAAACGTTTGATCAGCATTTTTGTTGCGTTAGGTATTGATTAAAAATAAAAAATAGTAGAGGTGCACAATTTAGTCGGTCAAGCCGGCAAAAAATTTTTGCTCTGTTAATTTGTTAGCTAACCGATAGGATTAGCTAATTTAATCGGTTAACTTAATTAACTCAGCTAATTAGTCAACGGCTTTTTTTTGGTATCGCAGGGGAACCCATTTACGGGTGATATCCAGGATGCCCGGGTAGGCATTCCTAGACCGTATGTCGGCTTCAGCACTTGGGGCTGCAATACCGACCAAAACCCTTGTGTGTGGTTACGGCATTAAGAATTTAGCTACCCCCTGTCTTCCCGTGGGTGTCGGTAAGAGGCGAGTAAGGGATAACATAGTTCCACTACCACCTTGTAACTGGAAAAGCCGACTGATGGCGGGGTAACCATCCAACTGCTGGCTTTGAAATACACAGGCCGAAGACAGCAGCGTCTTTGGTGCGACAAAGCAAGCCATGCGGTCACCAATCTGCCTGCCCAGCATGGTGTCTAAAGGCAAAACACCAGAGTCCACTCCATTATTGTGCGAACTTGGAGACGCCATGTCCAGCAGTGGACTGTATTAGGCTGAACTGATGAACATAAATAAGTATACCAGCGTTTACGGGAATTCCGTATGGTAAAATAGAAGATTAGTACCACTGAAATTACCTAAAAATGGCTTGAAAAACCAAGAATGATTGAAAGCAAGCTTTGCAAAGAGTCTGCTAGTTCTAATGCATTGAAGGTGACGCATAAATGTGGTACCAGAAGAAATCATGAATAGTTCTAATATAATGATTAGGACGACCGCGCTTGTGTAATGGTGCGTGTGCCGTGTCAGCGGCACCTAAACACATACGGTCACGGGTTCCATTCCCGCTCGGAGTAGATATTTGTGTTTATACATATATTTATTTCCGGTCTGGTTGTTAGTCCTTGTGGGTCTCACCGTGCCTCGGAGATAACGTTAATCCCGATTGTAATCATATACACCTGATAGCGATCGTTACTTCATAGTAGGAAATATATCCGCCAACCTGCATTGGAGCAGCGTGGTGGATTTGGCTCTGATCGTTCTCTTATATGGAGAAAGAGGCCTATGCCCAGCAGTGGCATATTTACAAACACTTTTCGGCTATGAACCGCAAAGAAAAGAACTGATCCGTACTTCCCATTCCCTTTCTAAATCCCGCTTCTGCATCTCATACTTTTTCGTCTGTTTCATTTACAACCCTCTCAATCAAAACTTGCGTACAATTTACCGACGACGCTGAGGAAGCTTATACCGCGGTAATTTATGCAGTCCTGCCGTGACCCTTTTCCCTTGTACAATGGGAAGATTACGGCTTTGCACCAGTCTCCCGGTACTTGCCCATTTCGCCAGCACAAATTGAAAAGTCGGTACAGCTGGCTAGCCACTATGACATGTCCAGCCTTCAGCATTTCGACGGTAATCCTGTCATACCCTGCAGCCTTACCTAATTTCATACTTTTCAACGCTTTCACTATTTCATCCATGCTTATCTCATTTTCATCAACATTTATACTCGCTTCCATGGAAGGTGCCGTATGTTGTACCTGCACTTCCTCTCTTTCTAACAGACTTTCAAAATACTCTTTCCATCTCTTTAACACTTAGATATCTGCCGAGCTTATAACCTTCTGACGTTAACGGAACGCAGGGAGGTATTAGACATGGGGCTATTGTATGATATATTTCGTGGCCGCATCAACTGCCCGGAACTTGTCGCATTATACTAAACAACCCTTCACGGCGCACAAGACACACTGCTTTATTTTATGTCCCGAACTGCTCCACCAACTATGCACAGAATTCTATACTTACAAGATTACCTAACTCATACAATTTGAAATTTCAAAACGTAGATATTTTCAATGGTTCAAAAAATATTTTTCAAAATAAAATAAAACAACAGTTGTTTAAAAAAAATAATCAAACTACAACTAAATATATATAATTTATATATATTTCATAAATATTTATATAATGTTCACTATTATTATTATCATTATTATATATGTTATATTTCCTTCCATATAGAGTTAATTGTTTTTAAATTATCCTTCCCAGGGGTATTTATAGATTTAATATGAAAACAAGTTTGTTTTTTTTTTTCTTGTGTTTTTCCTTTTATTTTATTTTTTCACCTTTGTTAATTTAAATTTTAAACGGATGGATGGTCGTTATTGGCCTTTTTGATTATATTTCATTCTAGTTTGTTTTATAATTTTTTCTGTGCTGTGTACCATCCCTTATAAGTAAATAAATAAATAAATAAACACACATTCTTCTCCTTTTATAATGCTCCCATCTTGACTTCTGATTGTATTCAGTTCCAACAACGTTGATTGACTGTCCAATCTAAAAAATATTTTGTGAACATTTACTTTTACAAAAAAATGAAAGTTTATATTTTTTGTAACTCAACAAAATTATCCAAATTCATTTAATTCAATTTTATCTCACCGCAAAACATGATGAATCTTTTCAGTTAGATTAATAGATATTAATACAAAGCGAGATGGCAATTTTTTTTAACTTTCCAATATGTGGTCAGTCAGTGTACACATGAGCGACCTTTGTCGTCGAGGATCGTTTCACGCTCACTGAGCACCTATTTGACCGTACTTGTTACAAAGCCGATATTTAAATATAAAATATCAATACATGTTTTTTTTTTTTAACGAACTTGAAAGTCAACGTTGCAATATACACATACCCACACATAAGAAGTTATTATTATCTGCTGTATCGACATAAAAATAAATTAAAAAGAAAAGTGGCGATGGTCGATAATAAGGATTAATATATGTTTATTTTTATGTTAAAAGGTGGGTCACAAGTAAACAATATTACCTCATAGTCTTGGTCGGTCCTGTTAGTGTTTACTGTGAGCGTCATAATGAATAAAACATTGTCACCATAAATAAATATTATCTACGTTGAGCGGCTCTACTGTCGCGTTTGTGTTGACGCTGATTCAATTTTTAAGATGTTATTTGGACAATTTTTATCGTTTTTTGTACACGGGTATTGTACACCTTTTTTATTTAAGTAAAGAGCACAAACCCTGTTACTAATACCTGTTTCGTTGAGGACTATATCTTTAAAACCGTGGTAGATAAAATATTTGAATTTTTGCTAAAAATTTGTTTTAATGTGACTACTATATTAAAAAGTAAATTATGATAAAAATAAAAGGTCGCTCTATAAGGTACGTGTTTTTTTAAAGCTTTTACCTCGAGATATAAGTCTATAAAATACTCTTTCAAGTATGTTTTGATCCCACTGTGAGATTTTGAATATAAAATTTGCATAAGTAACACAAAACTTATAGAAAACCGTTTTAAGATTCGGAAAAGTTAACAAATTTTTTAATTTTGAAAACAAATACCTTACCTTTAAAGATTAAATGGTTTCGTATTTTTAAGAAATTATCGAATAAATACTATTCTCTTAAAAATAATAATCTTAGATGAGAAAGTGTCAATAAATAAATAAGATAAAGTGACTATAAACTATTAATTTTATAATCCGTTACATAATAATTGTGTTATGGTAAAAACTTTGGAAATAAATATACTGAATTTAGAAACCTACTTTCATTTTTAAGCCAACTGGCTCTTTTTATTACATTGTAATTTTATCTATTGATAACTGACGTAAATATTGAAGAAAAAAACAAGAGCAAGTCGATCTCGCACACAAAAGGTCGAATGTCTCAAAATTTGAGTTTGGGGGTCGCCATTTGATTTTTATCTTCAATTTTTTTTTATTATTTTTCCCTATACTCACTCGCTACAGCCTGTAATATCCCACTACTGGCCATAGGCCTCTTTCCCCATGTAGGAGAAGGATCAGAGCTTAATCCACCACGCTGCTCCAATGCGGGTTGGCGGATATATTCCCTACTATGAGTAACGATCGCTATCAGGTGTACATGATAACAACCGGGACCGACGGGTTAACGTGCTCCCCGAGGCACGGTGGGGAGACCCTCAAGGACTGCACAAACACCCAGACCACGGCAAACACCTGTATGGCCAATACTAATGTTTGTCATGTACGGGGATCGAACCCGCAACCGCCAGCGCAACAGGTACAATCCATGGCTGTAACCGTTATACATATGCTACGATAATTTCAAGTGTCTACATTATATTTTCAAGTATACCTACACCTCTGTGACCGAAGAATGGACAGGCAGATGACGCTGGAGTTTTGATAAAAAGAAAGAAAATAATATAGTGATCTCAACAAGGCTGTTACAGTACCTACATTTAATTTGATCCTAAATCTCTAACCTCAGCGTTTCTTTTGTAGAAACAGACCAAAGAAAATAAAATTTAATAGCTGTAGAATAATGCGACACGTATATTAAAATTTAACGCTTTATTTGTCTCGACTGTAAATACTATTTATTATACTACCAAAGTACTTTCATCGGTAACCCAATGAAAACAGCTGTTTTGTAATAGCGTCGACAGAGTGTTTACTTTTTACCGATGAACACAAGAAGTTTATTCATTGTTCATTGTGGAACGCCGAGGATTCTCGTAGAAAGTACTGCGCCGTACCGCGTGCGAGAACAACAATCACTCGAAACTATATTGTTCTGACGTGAATGATCGTTATTTTATTTTAAGTAATTTGATTGAGATACATTTGTTTTATTCATAATAAGTTTATAGAAACACACAGGTCTTGTGTGTGGTTTGTTAAAGCCATGTGTACATGTAAACTTCCGCCTAAATATATTAAATTTAAATAAATGATCGCGTAGTGTGTAGACAGAACAAATTTTACGCACCGAGAGCACACATCTCAGCTTAATTTATGAAATTATAATATACGTTTTGCTAAAACATCAAATATACGTTAATCAGCCTTTCTCTGTCCGAATAATTATAAACCGTGTAATAATCTTAACTTTCGCTACTGCTATGTCAATCAAATTAGCAAACGAAACTTTTTAGATTACTAGAGACTAATTAATTTAGACTTATAATTTATTATTATATTAGACGTTTTATTTTTCTCAGCGACGGCGTAACGTATGGAGAGACGAAAGTCGTCCTGCGCGAGGTGGGCGGTTATTAGTGAAAGCATCGGTGGGCTTGCGTTCGTTATAATGCCGACTTAATTAATACACTTGACTTAATTAATCTTTTTTACGAAAGCCACGTTCATCGCTGAGTGATCGGCGTCGACTCGCCGTTGTCTGCATTTGGTCATCTGAGCTACATATTCTATTTGATAACCATACTTGAATTATATGATTATTGAATTTCCACGTGAAACTCCGAGTGTGCTAAATAACAAAGTCGGTTAAGTACCTTTAAATAAATTTTATGTTTAATACGTATACTAGGTGGCTTAGATTGGCTAATGGGAGCAATTCGACATGGCCGTTGAAATGTGCAATTCATTGGCGCTTCGTGACTAAAAAGTTGTGTACATCATATTCAAATAACACTTAAGCGGAAACGTATTTAGTCACAATTCGCTGTGGCTTTTAATGTATTCGTATAATGTAACAAATAACTCGTGTTTTCTTGACTTAAAAATAACCAAATTTTCCTAAAAAGCCTATAAAAAGCCTAAAGGTAAACAAGTTCTTTTACATTTCCTTTTCTGTTGACAAAATATTTATTTGTTTTCGATTGATATTATTTTCCAATGACAATGATGTTTCCTATTGACCATTTTAATAAAGTGCACACCATAAATAAGCCAAAACCAATAAAAATATTGTCGTTATAGTCTCGTTTTTAGCATTGACAAATAATTTATTACTTTTACATACCTAAAAAACATAAATTAATATTTCAAAACGTAAATTGAACATAAAAGATTTTCTGTCGTACTTACCGTTAAATATAAAAATGTACAGGATCTGTAGGAGGTAGGAAATGTATTATTTTCCGCCAAAGATATTTGTTGTGATAACATTATCAGTATCCAAATTAACATTACAGCGTAATTAATTGTCTTTAAGCCGTAACACGCCAAAATTATATTCGAGGTCAACAGATTATAAAATGTATGGGTCCATAATATTCTGAATATCGCCTTTTTTTTATGTCACTAGGTCGGCAAACAAGCGTACGGCTCACCTGATGGTAAGCGATTACCGTAGCTTATAGACACCTGCAACACCAGAAGCATCGCAAGCGCGTTGCCGACCCAATCCCCAATCCCCCCAGGAGCTCTGGTCACCTTACTCACCAACAGGAACACAATACTGCTTGACAGCAGTATTATTTTGCTGTGATCTAAATCGCCTGTTTTCGAATCGTTAGTCCATGGCAAACCGAAAAACTACAAAACGAGCCTAATTTGGTCAACGAAATACATCGAATAGGTCAGGTTATGTTAGAGTTTTGAGAAGATAAAGGTTACGTAATGGAGAAGATATGTTTAATAACAAATTTGATGGCTTCCAAAGGTTAAATTACAGACAAACAATATTTATTCAACAGCATATACGATTTGACTTAAAAGCTTAAAATCGTGAAGACGTATTTGAACGTTAAAGGAACGGCCTAAAAAAACTAAGAAATCGAATGACACGTTTGTGCTACTTTATTACTTTGATAGTATTATCTAAACTAAGGATATAATGCTCTATTACAATTTAACTTTAATCAACACACTAAAGCTCAGATCGCAGAGGGCGGGTTTGTTTGTTAGTTGATGTTTATGTATTGAGTTTCATGGAACTGACGCGAACAATATCGCTTTGTGTCAATCAGGGTGCGTGGGTCGCGTGTCTGTAACCTCAGTCAAGATTACACTCTCTGGAAATGGTACTTACGTTAGGCTAGGTTTTTTTTGCGCTTCTTTGGCATCTTTTTTCCTACAGATTGTGGCATATTGTGTCCACGGAAGGACAGATAAATCCTAAGATCATCATTAAAAAAAATAAACTGTCGATTTAACGATCTAAATACTAGACCTGTTACGTTTAAAGTTACTGTCCCCCTTCCCGTATAAGTCGTAGTGTGATGTGTTAATAATCCTATGACCATTTTTTATAGGAAGCCTGTCTAAGCCAAAAAGAATTTTTGAAACCGATTAACTAAATCCCAAGGATAAGGTGTGGTGTGTAAGGTTAAACAAAACTTTCCGCTTTGTTGTATTATTAGTACAGATAAAAACAGTTCCCCATATTGCAATTTGTCATTATTTTGTTATCGGTTTTATACGTAACATTCTATCATGAAGGAAGAACCAAAACCATCGAATTACAGTATTTTTTAATGTTATCAAATGTGGAATATCCGATGTTGATTATGAAAAGTCACATTAGTCATATTTGTCGCTTACTGTTCTTCAAAAAAACTATAAAAGTAGGTTACACGGACGTTTGTGTGATTATTAATTTTGTAGCATTGTTTTGTTCGAAGTCGGACAACGAAGCTTTGTTCGCGGCTTCTTCGCGTGAAAGTATCTTACACAGTACACGTTGATAAATATATTACGGAGACTGAAATTAAAAAACAATAGATTGTATTATAAAATTTTAGCTCTTCCCCTGATTGTTCTTCATTTTACCGCTTTGTTTAGGCAATGACTTTATAACGGAAAAGGAAGTAAAAACACTTTGTAAAATAAAATAGCGAATAATTGTGTTTGCGGGCAAACGAAGAAAAACCTACTTCATTTATATCGACAACTAATACAACGTGGTAGACGAAAAAATAGTCAAGCAAATACGTATTATCAAAGATTACTCCAAAAGTTGTAATCAGATCTAAATGAAATTTAAATGTGACCACATGATAAACATCGGCTTTCGATTAAATTAAAAATCATTAAAAACGGTACACCCAATAAAAAGTTATTGTGGATTTTCGAGAGTTTCTCTCGATTTCTCTGGGATCTCATCATCAGATCCTGGTTTCCTTATCATGGTACCAAACTAGGGATATCCTCTTTTCAACAAAAAAATAATTATCAAAATCGGTACATCCAGTAGAAAGTTATGCGGTATAATACAACGTAGGTCGACGAAAAAAGCGTCAAGTAAAAACGCATTATTAGATATAACTCGAAAAGTAGTTGTTAGATCTCAAATAAATTTAAATGGGACCAATTGACACACACCACCTTTCGATTAAAAAAAAAATTGTCGAAATCGGTCCACCCGGTCAAAAGTTCTGATGTAACATACATAAAAAAATACAGTCGAATTGAGAACCTCCTCCTTTTTTGGAAGTCGGTTAAAAATGTATATGCAACGAATGTAATACGAATCGTATGTTTAGCACGTGTTTAATTGGTCACGATAAACTCTGGATGCAGTCTTAAAACTCAGACACGTTTTTGAGTCATAGATAAGCCCTTTGTTCGGTTTTGCGTCGATGCGTGAAGTAGCACTGACATTGACTATTACATGCTACCGTACTTAGCATACGATTAAAAAAATTAACGTCGTACAGTGCGGCGTTTATATGTGAAATCTACACGGCAATTAGCATGAATATAACATTTTATCGATAATTTATTCAAAACGGCCCAGTTGTTCTCATGTACAGATGGCTATGGGCTAAACTCACTAAATAAAGACAAACTGACAGCTCTCAGTGGATTATGCAAATATAGTCATTTAATACCTTTCGAGACTAAAAATTTATGCTGAAGGTCGTGTTTGTTGATGTTCGTATTGTAATGCGAACGATGCCGAACAGAAATTGAGGCTGCACGCGTTTGCGGAAGAACGTGTCGAGTGTCGGAATAATTTTCGTCGAAAAGTCCGATGATAGGTCGATGCGGCGCTTTGTATGAACGAGATTACGTTCCAAATATTTTACAAGATTTTTTAATGAGAGACCTTGCCAGGGATCGATATTGGCTACACTTAAGGGAAGACAAGTAGGTAAACAAGGTTTCCATTTATGGATCGGCAATGCATCGACCGCCCACGTATCGCTCAGAAATCGATGGAGGCGTCGTACTAAAGCACTGCAAACAATCTTTCGGTAATTCGCCCGTTCGCGGAAGTATTTTATTTCGTACCGGTTAACCGTGTGAAACGTGTAAAATGATTTAATATAAATGGAAGAATTATATTTTTGTGCTTATTTGTTTATGCGTGGGCTGCTAGTCTAATTTGTAAATGACCGGTATGTAAAATATCTGTTATTAAATGATATGATGTTGTTTGTTTTTGTATAACAACCTGGCAGGCTGATCAAATCTACTTCGAACCTGATATCAGTTGTATATCAAGGTAAAACTAACTTTGAAATACTGTAGAAAACCTAAACTTTCAGATTTAATATACTAATTACATGCGTTTGAAACAAAAAGCAACTTCGTTGTATTAAATGATAATTTGGTCTATTGTTTGTCTACTACGTGACAGATTCAGTTGTTTTCCGCATCGCGACATATTTGAGTCTCATAAGGTTTTATTTACATAATAAGATAATTGAGAATGCGTAAACCGTGATCACTTTTGTTTTCAAACGTCTTTCTTAGCGAACCTCGTGACCTTGATTATTATCCACCTCCACCCGCGCAACTGCACATTGTCTGCAGTCGTTTGTCATCGGACGTGACATGATTTCCCTTTTTAATCAAATACTCATTTATTAATAAGCGAAAGTTTTTTTTTTTGTAATTACGAGTATTTAATACCTCTTTTCTCACTTTAATTATTCAAGAAATATATAATTTTTGATATCTCGTTAGAAATTTTCTGTTATAAAATTATCTTTATTATAAATTTAAACCTCTGTTATAATAAAATATTTTTATTTTTGTATGTATAAAATTTCATAAACTCTTAGATTCTCTTATACACAAACAAAACTTCTTACAACTAGTTAGATATATTTACATGGGTTGTTTTTTTATCTCAACGGCAGTTGTTGGTACTGCAAGTGTTAATGACTCTAACAGCTTGATAGGGTTAATGAGCCATTACATATGCAATGCTACGGAAATGTTCCGTCGTTTTTTCTGTGGCGGAATATTTTATAGACCTTTAAACTATGTTAAACTAAATTGTTGTGATATATGGATAATTCTCTGGAAGGAAACTTATGGCTTATGACTCAATCTATTAAATACAGATACAATTGACTATCTTTAATTATAAAAAAGAACTATCGCCAGTTTTTATCTTAAAATATGATTTTTATTAAACATTCAAGTTTTTTGTATAACACACATGCTGCCCGCCTACGTGTGAATAATTTTACATATCAATACAATTGTAATCTCCTTTCTAATGGCTCATCATAAGTGTGACGGCGACCCCGAATATAAATTATGGGAACAAGTAATTTCGTGTATGAAGGATGACTAGCGGCAGTAATGTAGTAACACCTACACGGTTGTTCGACGAATCAAACTGTACCTACGCCAGCGTACTGACTTTCTGCCCCAATTACTTTAACATTGATAACGGCATCTGTACTGGAAAAGTCCAATTAGCTGACTGACACTTATCGCGATCTCCTAATATGTGCGAAAAGTTCATATTTGTTAGCAAAACATCAAAAAGCAGAGACTTTCGTATTAATCGTTGAGAAGTCATTAAAAATGAGGTTCGATATTGTACAAATATTTGTGTTTGGAGAATTGGAAAGGACCTTTAATAAATAATAAGTCGTAAGGTAATTGAAAGAAACCCGGTTATGGTGACGATGAGTGGAATTTGATGTTTGTCATACTTTGAATTTTACACTTATTGTCTGGTCCCCAGGCTGCGGCGGATCAATGAGTCATGTATAGGATCTTTGTTTGTTCTTCTGAGAAGAACGGGCATGGCTATGTGGCAAAGGTATTTTAATGCAGGTCGATGGGCTGATTTCTCCTGTCCTGCTTTACGGACGTCGGAGACCTTTAATATAATTAAATGTCTGGCTTACTTTGATATCGGGGCGTTAGATTAACGAGGAATTTAAAAGGAAGCTTTGTATTTACAAGATATTTTTTAGAATACCATTTTCATTCCTTAATGCGAAGGAGACGATAAACTTGCGTTTCCGATCTTCGATTCCTGATTGATTAGCAGAAGACGTTTCGTTTTGTAGTCATAGGTTCTAGACGCGATGACGATGTTTGGATCAAAGTATTAAACCATATTAACACAGAGTATTAACAAATATTAAACCACTGTTCTAGTTACTAAAATTTGAACTAACTTTATTAAAATCAGAATGATTGAATTTTAGTTAGCGGCTTAAATTTAAATTTCTGGTGCTTTGTTACCTGGGCAACTCTTCTGAGGCTACCCGCTTTGTTATATATATGTTAGGTAAAACAGCTGAATTTCTGAAAAACTTAATGTTACCTAATCTGTCGAAATAAAGAAGTCTATATTTAAATATGTTACTTGAAAAATAAGCTCTTTTAATTATTCGAAATTATATTCTAAGCGAACTAACTAAATTTTAGACAAAGGTATTTTGTGTATAATATATATTTGTGAAGATATTTCCTTGCTTTCAAATAGAAAGGTCTACAAAAAATATGAAGCAATCTCAGAGAAAGATGACGAATCTATATTTTCAAGTATTGTTCTGGTTGTACTTAAGTATGACCAAATGTGACCTCGATGATTAATGAGGACCGTTATTCTTAACTGAGTTATTATTGCGTTAACTTTTGAAATACATGACCACGTTCGCTCGTCGCTAATGTGTTATACTTACTGAGAAACGAGTCAAGTATTTAATTATATGTTACACGAGGTTTAAAGAAAATGCTGCAAGGAAGCTTCATATTTTGGAAGGAATTCTGAGTCGTGTACATATTCCATTTGTAAGTACTTGTGGAAATATTTTAAAAGGGGCTTATTACGCTTAAATCTTTGACGAGTAAAAAGTTTTGCCTACCTGTAGAACTATTCGCCTTTTTACGGAACAGTTACTCAAACTTTATTGACTATATATGTTTTATTACATAGTAAAATATAAGCAAATGCTTTTTAACCTCTTCCTGATTTCAACGTCAATTTTACAACGTTAAGATGTATCCCAGGAAGTCCATTTATAGGAGCTATTTCGATAAATTGTTTAGATTGTGTTAGACTCGTGGCTGTCGGATCAGGTTTCTGTGGAAGCGCCATTTATGGCATAGGATTAATTCACCGTAGTCACTGCTTGAATCACGGATATGCTTTTAAACATTTTAACGATCACTTATTATGTATATGTATGCTTGTTTTTATTTAGAATACAATTGGCTTTTCTATCCTAAACACATTACTGCGATATCCTTTTTTGGAATAATATTTGTATAACGATAAAGTGTGCGTGACCAGTTTAATGAACTTGAAGACCGACATTTCACCATAAAGAGATCTACTCTTAATTTTTTGCTAATCACTCTATTACTGTTCATCTATGTTGAATTGCTGGTGCTCGTTAACAATTAATGTGTCGATAAAAAATGTTAAAAGCGTATTTTCCTGTTATACTTTTGGGGTCGATTAAAAAAAAAACTACAGATACAATATATTTTCTATGTGTGTGTGTTAGTGGCATCAAAATGATGAAATGTTTTGTTATTTTTTAATTATAGACACAAAAGTTTTTGGGTAGAATACAACAATCCGGGTAGGATCGGATCCACTTTAAAAATTAATAATGTTCAAACTTGTAAATTAAATTAATTATGGTCGAATTTTGACCACTGTGCGACCACCACTACATTTAACTGTCATAGAATGCCTAAAAGCGTTAAACACATAAAAACACTTCGATTATGTTATGTAGAGCGGGGACATAAAAGTTGTTTTTTCTTTTCTTTTCAAACTGTTGACTTGTAGTTTCTTAACATCGATAGACAAAGAGATGTGAGGCAATGACACGCTAGAGTGGCGACCGATTTTTCTTTCGTTAGTCTAGGCGGCCCAGTAATGAACCATTTGGGTCATTGGACCTCGCCGTTTGTCGGACTCGCCGTCTCAATTTTTTGCCACTGATT